>NW_022097546.1:0-38188 GCF_006542625.1 Nomascus leucogenys
TACAAAAGCTAATTTATCAGATATCAAGGAATCCCAGTTTTTGTTTCTACTTTTAAAAAGGTAAACAAAAAATCACAAGCACTGCATATCTTTATCTTTTAAATGGAAGTAAATCTAGCAGGTATTTTTTAAAATAAAAAATATACATGAGACTTGCAGTTTTCATTACAGCATGTAAAGAGCTTAGCAGTCACCACTTCATTCTAACAACAAGTTAAAAGCTTATCAAATGAAAAACTAACAGTTCTTTTTAGATCCATCTAGAGGTCAGATCACAGAGCAAACTGTTGCCCCTGAAATCGGAGAGACACACAGGCAGATACAGAGATTCAAAACCTACTTGCACAGAAACCCGTCAGCAGTAACACCAGTGGGAACCAGTGCCAGAGTAGGGAAACCCGAACCGTAATTGAGGAATTGCTGGAGGCCCACTGTGGACAACTCTGAGAATTAAAAGCTCCAAGGGAGCCCGTCACAAAGGGCCCCCACACTTTGTGAATTTGAGCTCTAAGAACTCTACCAGGTCCTCACAGTGAATATTGGATAAAAATCTCTCAAGCTTCTGGAAGGGAGAGGGAGAAATGAACCGATTTGAAATACAAAAGGGCATCCGTTCTTAAAGACTTGTCTTCCAGAGAAACTATTTTATCAGGGACTGACCGTCTGGGGTATTGTCAAAGCCTAACTGACGTGAAGGAAGGAAAATATCCTGTGTATTAGTCTGTCCTCACGCAGCAAAAGGACATACTTGAGACTGAGTAATTTCTGAAGAAAAGGGGTTTAATTGACTCACAGTACGGCCTGGCTGCAGAAGCCTCAGGAAACTTACAATCATGGTGGAAGCGGAGCAAACACATCCTTCTTCACGTGGTGGCAGCAAGAAGTGAGAGCGAAGGGGAGGAAAAGCCGCTTATAAAACCACCAGATGTCAGGAGAATTCACCCACCACCATGAGAACAGCACGGAGGTAACGGCCCCCAGGATTCCGTCACCTCCCGCTAAGTCCCTCCTATGACCCGTGGGGACTATGGGAACTACAGTTCAGTATGAGATTTGGGCGGGGACACAGCCAAACCATATCACCCAACTTCAGCCACTGCTTGTCATCCTATGTCACCCAATGGGCAGAGGTTGTGGATGGGGCTGAGAAGCAGGTGAAGTTCATAGTCCGAAGTCACAGGCTCAACAAAATACTAATAACTTCCTCTACTGCAACACCTTACCAATCTACTAAAGGCCTGTTTGCTGCAGTTCTATTTACCCAGTACATCATGTCTTCCTTTCAACAAAATATTACGAGGCATACTAAAATGTAATAAGCACAATTTGAAAACAAAGAACAATCATCAAAATCAGAGTCAGATAAGGCAAGAAAGTTGGAATTATTAGACAAGAAATGTTTTATTTAGTAACTATGATCAATATACTATGAGCTTTAATAGAAAAAGTAAATAACTTGAAAGAACACATAGACAATGTGAACAGATGAAAATTATAAAAAAGAATCAAAAAGAAGTGTTAGAGTTTAAAAACACTAACAGCAATGGCGAGTGCCTTTGATGCGTTCATTAACAGGCTAGACGTGTGTGAGAAAAGCCTCTCTGAGCTGGAGAATATGACTACAGAAACATCCAAAATAGAAAAGAGAAGAGACAAATGATGACATAAATCAGAATATAATATCCAAGAAATGGGAAACAACTAAAAACTATGCATAAAGGGAATACAAGAAGAAGAAAGAAAGAAGCAGGATTTGAAGCAATAATAACAGAGTTTCTCCCAAATTAATGACAGACACCAAACCACAGATCCACAAAGCTCAGAGAACACCAACGAGGATAAATGCCAGAAAACCTGCACGTAGGCATATTATACTCAAACTTCAGAAAATGAAAGGCAAAGAAAAAGCCTAAAAAGATGCCAGATTTTTAAAATACCTATTTATAAAAGATCAAAGAAAAATATTATATCTGACTTCTTTTCAGAAGCTGTGTAAGCAAGAACAGAATGGGTTTAAATATTTAATGTCTTGGTAGAAATAAAAAACTCTCCAAGCTAGAATTCTGTACCCTGCAAAATTATCCTCCAAAAGCGGAAGAGAAAGAAAGACATCCTCAAACATAAATTGAGAGAATGTTTTGTCAGTAGACCTGCCTTGCAAGAAATGTTAAAAAAAAAAAGTTATGTAGAAAGAAGGAAAAGTATACAGGTTACAAAGTCATATCTACATAAATAAGTGAATAGAATCAGAAAAGGAATAAGTGAAGATAAACCTTTTATTTTTGTTATTTTATCTAATAGTTGCTTCAAAATAATAATAGCAATAATGAATTAGATTGTTTACACTTCTGTTCATATATATGGCTATGTGTAAATAAAATGAGTGACACTACAAGAGACAGGAGTGAGTAATTAGGATTATTGTGTTATAAAGTTCACACACTACCCATGAGGCAGTAAAGCATGTTTTAAAGTGCATTTGGATTAGATGTAAAGGTATATTGCAACCTGTAGGGCAAGTAATTTTAATTGTAAGTAATATGGATGATATTAACACACTATAGACAAAGACTGTAAGAATGGATCAAGAAACTATAAGCAATTATATGTTATTTATAAAAAGTCTTAAATCTAAAGACTCATAGATTAAAAGTAAAAAATAGGATGGTGAGAGATACACTATGCTAACACTAATCAAAAGAAAGCAGGAGTAGCTATATCAATTTCAGACAGAACAGACTTCAGAGCAAAGGAAGTTATCAGGGATAAAGAAAAATATTACATAATGATAAAGGGTCAATACTCCAAGAGCACATAAAAATCCTTAATGTGTATGCACCTAACATCAGAGTGTTATAACATGTGAGGCAAAAACTGATAGGACTGCAAGGAAAACTGCATAAATCCACTCTTATAATTAGAGACCTTAATACCCTGCCACCATAAATGGACAAATCCAACAGGCAGAAAATTGGTAAGGACATGGATGTACAGCATTACCAAATCATTTGGATGTAACTGACATATAGACTACTTTATCTGACAATAGCGTATTACACAGTCTTTCAAGCTCACATAGAACATTCACCAAGATAGATTACATCTGAACAATAAAACACACCTTAACAAATTAAAAAAATAGAAACCATGCATTGTCTGCTATCAGACTACAATGGAATTACACTAGGTCGATCACAGAAAGACAGCTGGAAAAATCTCAAAATCTTGGAGGTTAAATAACACATTTCTAAATTACCCATGGGTCAAATAAAATATCTCAAGAGAAATTAAAAATATATTTTGAACTGAATTTAAAAGAAAATACAGTTTATCAAAATTTGTGGGAGGCAACAAAAGCAATGCATGAGGGAAATTTATAGCATCGAATGCACATGTTAGGAAAGATGAAAGAACAAGCAACAATATAAGCTTCCACATTAAGAAACTAGAAAAACAGAACAAATTAAATCCAAAGTAGGCAGAGAAAAGAAATAATAAAAATTAGTGGAGGAATCAATGAAACTAAAGACAGATACCAATAATCAGTGAAACAAAAAACTGGTTATTTGAAAAGATCGGAGTGGAAGAGAGAGAGGAGAGAGACCACGCGAATTACCAATATCGGAAATGAAAAAGAGGACATCACTATAGATTTATGGGCATTAAAAGGGTAGTAAAAGAATATTACGAACAAATCTATGCTTCCAAATTGGGTAATCCAAATAAAATTGACCAATTCCTTAAAAGACACCATCTGTCAAATCTTACACTGAAAGAAACACAGTTATAATAGGCTTATATCCATTAAGGAAATTGACTTAATCAGTTACCAAAATAGAAACACCAGACCCAGATGAGTTCAGGGAGGAATTTTAGCAAACATTTATAAAATAAATTATGCCAATTCTCCACAGTCTCTTTTGGAAGGCAAAAACAAAGGAGATACTTTCAAACTCATTATTTGAGGCCAGCTTTACCCTAATAGAAAAACCAAAGATATTATAAGAAAAGCAAACTACAAAACAATGTCTGTCAGGAAAATAGCTGCAGTAATACTCAAGAAAATATTAGCAAATTAAATTGAACATGTATAAAAAGAATTATACACCACAACCAAATTAGATTTATCTAGGCATGCAAGTCTGGTTAAATATTTAAAAATGAATTAATGTAACCCATCACATCAACAGACTGAAGAAGAAAAATTACATGATAATATATGAAGAAAAAACATTTGACAAAATCAAACACCCATTCACGATAAATTCTCAGTAAACTAGGAACAGAGAACTTCTTCAAGTTGATAAAGCATATCTGGAAAAAGCTCTAAATCTACAGCTAATATCATACGTAACAGTGAGAAACTCAAAGCTTCCACGTTAAGATCAGGAAAAATGCAAGGAGATTCAATTCACCACTCTTCTCAAGATTGTACTGGAAGTTCGAGCTAATCAAATAAGAAAACAAAATTTTAAAATATAGAGTGGAAAGGAATAAAAAGAACTTTCCTTGTTTGCAGATGACATGATTGTTGACATAAAAAAAATCCAAAAGAATTCTCAGAAAAACTCCTGGAATATTAGTGATTATAGAAAGGTATCAGAATATAAGGTTAATATACAAAACTCAGTTGCTTTTCTACATATTAGCAATGAACAAGCACAATTTGAAATTACAAACACACTAACATTTACATTATTATCCCTCAAAATGATATACTTAGGTATAAATCTAACAAAATATGTACAAAATCTATGTAAGGAACACAGCGAAACTCTCATGAAAGATATCAAAGAACTAGGCTGGGTGCGGTGGCTCATGCTTGTAATCCCAACACATTGGGAGAGTGAGGCAGGCAGACCACCTGAGGTCAGGAGTTCGAGACCAGCCTGGCTGACATGGTGAAACTCCATCTCTACTAAGAATAGTGGCAGGCGCCTATAATCCCAGCTGCTCCGCAGGCTAAGGCAGGAGAATAGCTTGAATCTGAGAGATCATGCCACTGCACTCCAGCCTGGGTAACAGAGTGAGATCCTGTCAAAAAAAAAAAAAAAAAAAAAGGATATATTTCATGCTTTTGTATAAAAACCTCAAGGTAGTCAAGATATCAGTTCTCCCAAACTTGATCTATAGTTTCAACACAATCCGAAATAATCTTAGCAAGTTATTCTATAGATATCAACAAACTGATTCTAACGTTTATACAGAGAAGCAAAAGAATCAGAATTGCCAATTTAATATTGAAGAAGAATAAAATTGGAGGAGTGATGCTATCAAACTTTGACTTACTATAAAGCTATTGTAATCAAATTAGTGTGGTGTTGGTGAAAGAACAGACAAATAGATAAATAGAACAGAATAGAGAGCCCAGAAATAGACCCACATAAATGGAGTTAACTGATCTTGATGAATGAGTGAAGGTAATACAGTGGAACAAATACAGTCTTCTCAGAAAATGGTGCAGTTTTCCATGTGCTACCAGTTGTGTTCCCAGGGAAGGAGAATGTCAGATGGATACTAACAAGAAGGATGTCTTTTATGGAATTCTCTTGGGATCAATACCTAGGAAAGTAGAGAGAAGCATGGTAGGACAAGGAGAGAAAGTGGGCTGGATGCAGCTTCAGCCTATGGGGACACTGGTGTTAAAATAACACTTCAGAGTTGTATAAAGGCCAAGTTCTAGTTGGAACGGGTAGACTGTGCCTTCATATCCGTCTATTGATCAGTCATTGGTTGCAGGCAGTTGAGGCCACCCTTAAAGAGGGCTGTGATCACAGCACCCATCATACAATGTAACCTCATTCTGAGGATGTTCCTCACACCTCTATAATTCTTGCTTCTAGATTGTTCATTACCAGGTCCTACTTTTCTACTTAATTTTAAAGTGTTGAAGTTCCTCATAATTTCTTTTCCCCACTCTTCTTGCAATATACACTCAATGCAATCTCACCTACTCCCATTCTTTCCTTTAATAATGATAGACTGAAGGGACCCAAATTTATATCTGTACCAGATATTTCTTCTAGCTCTAGACATATATTTGCAAAACCTACTTGTAGAATTCTACTCATGATCTTCCCCCACTTCCTGTTCTTTCCCAAACAATCTTTCTTTTTTCTTGCTCCACAAACAGAAACTAGAATAATTTCTTTAAAAATACAAATGAGCTCAAGTTACCCTTCTGCTGAAACTTTTCGGTATCTTCCCAGTACCCTTCAGATAAGGTAAGAACATTCTTAAAATGACTCTTTCAAAGCTCTGCACATTCTGATCTACGTTTCTTCCTTAAGTTCCTCTCTAGGTTAATTTTACTTATTCATAGTTCCTCCTTGATCCCTGTCATTCGGTGAATCTTTATTTTTAAAGTATCTGTTTAAATGGCATTTCTTTAAAAACTCTTATTCATTGTCCAAAAGTACTTAAGGATTTTGTTCTATAATATCACTCTATCTTTGTGTTTATTCAAATGACAAAATTATTTACTTTATTCTTTTGTTTCATATATTTTTCTCCTGTTTGACCATGAGTTTCAAGGGGGCAGGGGAATAGATTATCCGATTTTTTTTTGTTTTTGGTCTATCCCCAGTGCCTAGAATAAGGCTTCATGCACAGAAAACATTTTATGTATGTATATGCTGAGAAAAGCAGTATGATTGAAGAATGCATAAATAGTGACTGGAAAATGAACACGTGAATCCCAGCACTTTGGGAGTCCGAGGAGGGCAGATCATGAGGTCAAGAATTTGAGACCAGCCCAGCCCACAACAGAAACCCCGTCTCTAGTAAAAATACAAAAATTGGCCAGGCATGGTGGTGGACACCTGTAATCCCAGCTACTTGGGAGGCTGAGGCAGCAGAATCGCTTGAAGCCAGGAGGCAGAGGTTGCAGTGAGCCAAGATCGTGCCAGTGCACTCCAGCCTGGGCAACAGAGTGATACTCTGTCTCAAAAAAAAAGAAAAAAGAAAATGTACACGCATAATTTAGCATGTGTGTCTACCACTGAACGCAGTGTGGGCAACATAGGAATATAGATCAGGATGATGCAGATGAGTAAATAATTCTGAATTATTTAATCGTCAGGATTTATAGCTAGGATTATTTTCAAAGGCTTATTAATATACAATGGAGATGGATGAGCATGTACTACTTGAGGGCAGAAGAAAATCTCAATGAAAAATAGGGAGTAGAAATCAGAAGGCAACAAAGAGGATGGCAAGATAATTGCTTTTCCAAAGTAATACAAATGAACACACTGAAAAACAGGCATGGGTAAGTTCACTATGGTAAAATGTCCAAATATAACTGGGAAGCAAAATGAAAGTTTTATCTTGACTTTCGAGGTGAATAGAGATCTACAGGGATAAATAATATTTTATAGCTGAGAAAACACATGTGAAAAAGGGGAGAAATGGCCGGGTGCAGTGGCGCACGCCTGTAATCCCAGCACTTTGGGAGGCCGAGGCGGGTGGATCACCTGACGTCGGGAGTTTGAGACCAGCCTGACCAACATGGAGAAACCCCGTCTCTACTAAAAACACGAAATTAGCTGGGCATGGTGGCGCATGCCTGTAATCCCAGCTACTAGGGAAGCTGAGGCAGGGGAATCGCTTGAACCTGGGAGGCAGAGGTTGTGGTGAGCCGAGATCGCGCCACTGAACTCCAGCCTGGGCAACAAGAGTGAAACTCCATTTCAAAAAAAAGAAAAACGGGAGAAACTTGCCCCAAATCATTTGGTTAAAAAGTTGCATATTTAAAATGTGAACCAGCTGGGCATGTTGGCTCACACCTGTAATACCAGCACTTTGGGAGGCCGAGGCAGGCAGATCACCTGAGGTCAGGAGTTTGAGACCAGCCTGGCCAACATGGTGAAACCCCGTCTCTACTAAAAATACAAAAATTAACTGGGCGTGGTGGCAGGTGCCTGTAATCCCAGCTACTTGGGAGGCTGAGGCAGGAGAATCACTTGAACCCGGGAGGCGGTGGTTGCAGTGAGCCGGGATCGCACCACTGCACTCCAGCCTGGGCGACAGAGTGAAATCCTGCCTCAAAAATAAATAAATAAAAGTGAACCAGTTTCTTTCTAACCTCCAAATGCACAATATTCCACGACACCAACCCTACACCAAAGAAATGTGTAGAAGTTTATAAAAATGGTTATTAACTGATTTTTTTTCAGCACCAGAATCAACTATCCTGACTCTAGCTTTAGAAACGTAAGTTAAAAAAAGAGGAAAATAACTTCGAAGGAAGTAATTCTTTGAAAGCCGTTAGGACAATACAATGATTTGAGGGTCTTGTGCTTTTCCATGAAAAGGTGGGGCTAAGTCTGTTGTAGAGGGTGAAGGAGACACAGGAGTTAAAAATGTGCCAACACCGTGGCCCTTGGAAATAACTTGTAAGATCAAATGAAAATCGCAATCGAGACTGTCACTTTTCGATCAGATTGTTTTCAATCGATAATGAGTGCAGGCCCGCAAATGTGTATGGGAATTATGTGGCATATCAAGGTACATTTCTGCAAAACATACTCGGTGCAATATGGCTTGTGGATTCAACACTCCTTTATATAAATGCACTCAACTAATGTATGCCTTGGAAAGCAAGCACATCAAACATTATGTCTTAACAGACTTCTGAAAGAAAAACTGGAGTTCCTGGTGGCTCTTAAACAGTCTGCTGGTTATTTTATGGCATAGAGGAGAAAATCTACCCTGGAGAAATCTAGCCGAGCACATCCTCAGACTGATCACATTCACCTTCTCATCATGCTTCCAGTCTCAATTAAAAACAAAACAAAAAAGAGAATCATATATGAGTAATCTGTTCTGAATCATACAGGGATAATCCATGCTGAGATAATACTTATGCATCTCTCTTAGAACATGTCTAGAATACTTACTAGGAAGACTCACTATCAAAAGGGATTTTGGCACATGTGCATTAATTCAGCAAGCCTCATTTCTTCAATACCAAACATGTGCCAGACATTGTCCTAGGAAGAGAGGATTTAGAAAAAAAAAAAAAGATATATTTACATGTAGTCCAGCCATAGAAAAAGATAAGTAAGTAACTAAATGCAGGAGTATACTATAGCTTCAAAGATAGAACTTATGAAGGTCTGGAAATTAGCACACATAGGATAAAACAGTCACTTCTACATAAGAGGAGGCGATTATCAAGAAGATTCACATAAGATTCAGTATCGAGCTAAGGTTAAAGAGAGAAGCAGTGTTCTTGGACCAAGTTTTCTGGGAGGTGGGAGAGTAAAAGAAGTCAGGGACCAAAGGAAGCTACAACAGAGAGCACTGAACTAGCAGCCTTGCAGGTCTGACCCAGACTGTCATCTGAGAAAATTACAGGCAGTTTGATTGGCTGGGGCACAGGCCGTGAGGTGGGGCATGATGAGTGATAGCTGGAACCAGGCAAGGCTCATAAATGTCACACTAAGGAATTTTCACTGTTTTCTACCAGCCACTGGAAGAAACTGAAGAGCTTAAAGCAAGATAATGGCACATCACAAAAAACATGGATTCGAGGTGGTAAGACAAAAAGAAGTTACTGTAGCAGAAGCATTAGGAAGTAGACTTGTATAATTTAACCGCAAAATAAGTACTTTTCCTACCCCCACAACAACATTCCAACACACAGAACTAATGTGGGTTATTAATTATTTCACACTGTTCCCTACTGAAACAACATACTTTCAACTTTGTTCTTTCAGTTCTGAGCGTGCTTATCTGCAAAGATACATAACCTAGTCTCCACGTCCTATCATAGAAAATTAGTACAGGTGACTTGTCTATTTTCAAACGGGGAGAAAAATATAATAGAAATAGATGCATTTAGTCCTTCTGAATTAACCAGCTAAGCTACTTGAGGAGGAGGAGATTATATCAAAATTTTAAACTTTTAAAACTAATTTAACATTATAACCACAAACGAACAGATATATATATTTTTTTTCCTTCAGGAAATACTTTAGAGAAAAATTAAAATCCATGCTCCTGCCTTATTCAAAGCAAAATGATATTGGGTACAGCTGTTCATTTCAAAGGCCACTGCACATCTCCCATAAAAGCAGTGTGCTAGAGTGATGAAAACTGCCCACCAATGGTCATGCCTATGCCCGTTTTCTAAGGTGTTTGCCACCCTCCTGTCAAGAGGTGAAGTCTGTTTCTTTAACTCCTGAATCTGGGTTGCCCACGTGGCTTGCTTTGATCAATGAAATGTCACAGAAGTTATGTTCTAGGACTTTTGAGCTCAGGTCTTCAGTTTCTACTTTCCCTTTCGGAACTCAGCTCCGCATAAAGAATTCCAGAATCTCCTGTTAAGGAGGGTAACCACACAGAGAGACGGGAGGGTGACAGGCCACAGGCAGAAACACAATCTACATGGAAGAGACCCATGGCATTCCAGCCAACAGCAAGTACCAGGCCCCACGTGCGAATGAGGCCAATGGGTTCCACTAGCTCCAGCTGAGCTGTCCCAGCCAAAACCATGTCAATCATGGACGAGTTCTCTCTTCTTCATGCTGCCCATACTGCTGTCTCATGGCATCATACCCAATAAAATGGCTGTGATTTGAAGTCATTAAGCTTTGGGGTGCTTTATTACATAGCAACATATAAATAATAATGAGTAGTAAAATGCTTATTGCTAACTTTTCAGTGTAAAATTCCAGTGGCAGACCATGATGCCATGTAGAAAATATCTGGCTCAATTCGTACAAAAATGGCACAGCGTGTGGGACTCAGAGGAAACACCACAGTAGCAGGCCCTATGTGCACAGCAGGACACACAGGAAGCCAGTGTCCAAAGAGCTGAAGGTGACCCTGTGGCCTTTCAATATTCACACTAAGAAGCAAAAGCAATAGCACAGCATATCCTGGTCGGTGATGTGTGTGTGTGTATGTGTCACAGCTGCATTAGACCAGACCACGTGGTAATATTGTCTAAAGAAAGAAATAGAAAATACATAGAAAGCTCTAAACTTGTTTTTCTTTAGAAGTTATGTCCCAACCATGATAAAAGTGCTATTTTTTCCCCCTTGAGGAAACAAAGAAAAAACAACGATAACATTTCTACCCATTTTTTTTTTTTTTTTTTGCTGTTATATCCATTTTATGATGCTTTGGAAGGACTATTTATTCTTACTTTTAAAGCCAGTCAGAATGTGTTTGGGTTTCTCTTATTTCTGTCTTTTTAAAGCTTCAACATAAAAGTTCTTTAGTACATCACACATTGCAATATTAAAAGAAAACACTATCTTGCCTAAATAAGCAGTATCGTATAATATCCAGTCGAAACTAACTTCAATGTGTGTGATATGAATATTGCTTTCTGAAAACTTTATGGTCTGTTTGAACCACTCAATATGTAATTTTTAAACTAGGATGCCATAGTGTTTAAACAGTTTTCACATCAGAAATGTAAGAAGTGCTTCTCCTCAGCAAATGTAAAAGAACACAAATCACAACAAACTATCTCTCAGACCACAGTGCAATCAAATTAGAACTCAGGATTAAGAAACTCACTCAAAACTGCACAACTACATGGAAACTGAACAACCTGCTCCTGAATGACTACTGGGTACATAACGAAATGAAGGCAGAAATAAAGATGTTCTTTGAAACCAATGAGAACAAAGACACAACATACCAGAATCTCTGGGACACATTCAAAGCAGTGTGTAGAGGGAAATTTATAGCACTAAATGCCCACAAGAGAAAGCAGGAAAGATCCAAAATCGACACCCTAACATCACAATTAAAAGAACTAGAGAAGCAAGAGCAAACACATCCCAAAGCTAGCAGAAGTCAGGAAATAACTAAGATCAGAGCAGAACTGAAGGAAATAGAGACACAAAACACCCTTCAAAAAATCAATGAATCCAGGAGCTGGTTTTTTTAAAAGATCAACAAAACTGTTAGACCGCTAGCAAGACTAATAAAGAAGAAAAGAGAGAAGAATCAAATAGACGCAATAAAAAATGATAAAGGGGATATCACCACCGATCCCACAGAAATACAAACTACCATCAGAGAATACTATAAATGCCTCTATGCAAATAAATTAGAAAATCTAGAAGAAATGGATAAATTCCTGGACACATACACCCTCCCAAGACTAAACCAGAAAGATACTGAATCCCTGAATAGACCAACAACAGACTCTGAAATTGAGGCAATAATTAATAGCCTACCAACCAAAAAAAGTCCAGGATTCACAGCTGAATTCTACTAGAGGTACAAAGAGGAACTGGTACCATTCCTTCTGAAACTATTCCAAACAATAGGAAAAGAGGGAATCCTCCCTAACTCATTTTATGAGGCCAGCATCGTCCTGATACCAAAGCCTGTCAGAGACACAACAAAAAAAGAGAATTTTAGACCAATATCCCTGATGAACATCGATGCGAAAATCCTCAATAAAATACTGGCAAACCAAATCCAGCAGCACATCAAAAAGCTTATCCACCAAGATCAAGTTGGCTTCATCCCTGGGATGCAATGCTGGTTTAACACACGCAAATCAATAAATATAATCCATCACATAAACAGAACCAAAGACAAAAACCACATGATTATCTCAATAGATTTAGAAAAGGCCCTTGACAAAATTCAACAGCGCTTCGTGCTAAAAACTCTCAATAAATTTGGTATTGATGGGACGTATCTCAAAATAATAAGAGCTATTTATGACAAACGCACAGCCAATATCTTACTGAATGTGCAAAAACTGGAAGCATTCCCTTTGAAAACTGGCACAAGACAGGGATGCCCTCTCTCACCACTCCTATTCAACATAGTGCTGGAAGTTCTGGCCAGGGCAATCAGGCAAGAGAAAGAAATAAAGAAATAAAGAGAAATAAATATTCAATTAGGAAAAGAGAAAGTCAAATTGTCCCTGTTTGCAGACGACATGATTTATATTTAGAAAACCCCATCATCTCAGCCCAAAATCTCCTTAAGCTGATAAGTAACTTCAGCAAAGTCTCAGGATACAAAATCAATGTGCAAAAATCACAAGCATTCCTATACACCAGTAACAGACAGAGCT
The DNA here is from genome assembly GCF_006542625.1 of Nomascus leucogenys. Lineage (NCBI taxonomy): Eukaryota > Metazoa > Chordata > Mammalia > Primates > Hylobatidae > Nomascus > Nomascus leucogenys. The sequence continues at coordinate 13,061 of NW_022097546.1, forward strand.
AAATCATGAGTGAACTCCCATTCACAATTGCTACAAAGAGAATAAAATACCTAAGAATCCAATTCACAAGGGATGTGAAGGACCTCTTCAAGGAGAACTACAAACCACTGCTCAATGAAATAAAAGAGGATACAAACAAATGGAAGAACATTCCATGCTCATGGATAGGAAGAATCACTATTGTGAAAATGGCCATACTCCCCAAGGTAATTTATAGATTCAATGCCATCCCCATCAAGCTACCAATGACTTTCTTCACAGAATTGGAAAAAAACTACTTTAAAGTTCATATGGAACCAAAAAAGAGCCTGTATTGCCAAGCCAATCCTAAGCAAAAACAACAAAGCTGGAGGAATCATGCTACCCGACTTCCAACTATACTACAAGGCTACAGTAACCAAAACAGCATGGTACTGGTACCAAAACAGATACATAGACGAATGGAACAGAACAGAGGCCTCAGAAATACCACCACACATCTAAAACCATCTGATCTTTGACAAACCTGACTAAAACAAGAAATGGGGAAATGATTTCCTATTTAATAAATGGTGCTGGGAAAACTGGCTAGCCATATGTAGAAAGCTGAAACTGGATCCCTTCCTTACACCTTATACAAAAATTAATTCAAGATGGATTAAAGACTTAAATGTTATATGTAAAACCATGAAAACCCAGAAGAAAACCTAGGCAATACCATTCAGGACATAGGCATGGGCAAGGACTTCATGACTAAAACACCAAAAGCAGTGGCAACAAAAGCCAAGATAGACAAATGGGATCTAATTAAACTAAAGAGCTTCTGCACAGCAAAAGAAACTACCATCAGAGTGAACAGGCAACCTACAGAATGGGAGGAAATTTTTGCAATCTACCCATCTGACAAAGGGCTAATATCCAGAATCAACGAAGACTTTAACAAATTTACAAGAAAAAATCGAACAGCCCCATCAAAACGTGGGCAAAGGATATGAACAGACACTTTTCAAAAGAAGACCTTTATTCAGCCAACACACACATGAAAAAAGGCTCATCATCACTGGTCATCAGAGAAATGCAAATCAAAACCACAATGAGATACCATCTCACACCAGTTAGAATGGCCATCACTAAAAAGTCAGGAAACAACAGGTGCTGGAGAGGATGTGGAGAAATAGGAAGGCTTTTACACTGTTGGTGGGACTGTAAAGTAGTTCAACCATTGTGGAAGACAGTGTGGTGATTCCTCAAGGATCTCAAACTAGAAATACCATTTGACCCAGCAATTCCATTACTGGGTATATACCCAAAGGATTATAAATCATGCTACTATAAAGACATGCACACATATGTTTATTGTGGCACTATTCACAATAGCAAAGACTTGCAACCAACCCAAGTGTCCATCAATGATAGATTAGATTAAGAAAATGTGGCACATATACACCATGGAATACTATGCAGCTGTAAAAAAGGATGAGTTCATGTCCTTTGTAGGGACATGGATGAAGCTGGAAACCATCATTCTGAGCAAACTACCGCAAGGACAGAAAACCAAACACTGCATGTTCTCACTCACAGGTGGGAATTGAACAATGAGAACATTTGAACACTGGGTTGGGAATATCACACACCAGAGCCTGTCATGGGGTGGGGGGTTGGGGGAGGGATAGCATTAGGAGAAATACCTAACGTAAATGAGGAGTTAATGGGTGCAGCACACCAACATGGCACATGTATACACACCTGCACATTGTGCACATGTACCCTAGAACTTAAAGTATAATAATAATAATAAAGAAATGTAAGAAGTGCTAAATTATAGATTTTCAAATATTTAGGAGACATTAATATAATGCCATGTTTTTTCTGAACACTTATTAAGCACAGTTAACAAAAACAAATAGAAATGATAAAGTTTTGTTAATTTTTCATGTTAACTCCCATTTTTATTTTAATTAATTTCTGGCTTGAAACCATTGGAAATTTGTTTTTAACGAACAAAATTAAATATATTAGGTCCTTGATAGAATTCTTTTCCTCCAAAGAATATCCCCATCCCCCACTTTTAGCTAACTGTCATAATATGTTCTTTTTTTTCCAGATGCTTCTTGTTCCAGAACTGTATACACAAGTTGGATGACTAAACTGATAATTGCATAACAAGAAAAGTGGTCTTTAGACAATTTGGCAAATATGCTCATAGCATCATTGCCAGGAACTAGCCCCCAAAATAGGATCACAGCAGAGTTGGAACGCCAGTGATAGGGCTTTAATTCCAAGCACACAACCAGAGTCAGAGAACACATTCAAATAACCCAGGCCTTTTTTTATGTAAAAATTTTTAATAATCATGGCATTTCCAATGCAAATTTAAAATCTAGTCAGTAGCTTATTTTATTAAGAGACTTCATGGTTTTGACAGGTAATGATCTTTGGTAGAAAGGTCTCCCTCCTCCTCCTCTTCCTTCTCAGGTCTATTCTTGATTCTGAAATTCACACCACTGGAATTTTATACCACACCACAGTTAAACATTTTTTTCTGAATTTTACTATATTGCATTTTCCTGAAGATTTCTTTAATGCATGCCCTAGTTCTTTGGAGATTTTCAATGCCTGTTTAACAGCTTTCCTTATTCATTAGCAACTTCTTTTAGAATCTAACAAGTCTCTTATGATCCTGGAGTTCTGTCAATTATAGTAATTTTTTAATGTTTTTATCACACGGTTGGGAATATTTCTGTTACTTTTTACCCTCACTTAGAAGCTTAATATAACTACTAAAAATGTTATATAACTCTTATTAGTGTCTTCATCTTTTGTCATTATGAGTGGCCTAGCCCCGCCATAGACAATTTGAGCCTATGATTTTTCATGGAAGAGGGCCTAGTTTAGCTTCATGTATTATTATCCTCTCTCATATTTGCTCTATCAGTATATATTTGAATATCGGTGAATTCTATAGCATGTATTTTATTTCTTTCACACGTTTCATTGTGCTTATGTTTGGATTTCTTCTCATCTGAGAAAGGATTGATTTTCTCATCTCAGTATATTTTTAATAAAATCATAGCTAAGAAAGAACATTTCATCCATCTAAAAGCTAACTTCCTTTCTTTTATTTTGTCTTGAAAAATACTACACCCACACTTTTTTGCCAATAGCCTAAGACATTTAGCCATACTAATCTATCCTATTGGCTCCTTGGCTTTGATTGATGGACTAACAAAAATAGGTTGCTTGATGTTTCCAGAAAAAGTATCTTACCCTCATCTGTCTAAAGTATTCCTAACATAGGATTGTCAGATTTAGCAAATAAAAATAGAGGATTTCTACTTATATTTCAATTTCATGTAAAAAACAAATAACTTTTTAGTATAAGAACATCTTAAATACTTAGAGGCTTATCTGAAGTTCACATTTAAATAGGTGCCCTGTAAGTTACCAGGCAATCCTGTCCTAAAGGAATAATATTCAAATCTCTCTTTAGCTTTTCCTCCAAATGTTGCTTAAAAATTTTCTGGGAAAATCATTAATTTTATCTCCAGAAGCAAGACACTGTTGTCAGAAAAGGATGGGTTTCATTTTCTATTATTTTCATGTACTTGATTATTTATGATATTAGAACTGGGATCTCAGGAGTGGCCTTGTGTAGCAATCAATGGTGGCTGACCATTGGTTGCTCTTTAGGAAAAAGGGTCATAAGCCCCCTTTTGCTCACTTCCCTGCCCCTTGAAATTAACTTATTGATTTAAATTAAAAGCATTGCATGCCTACTCTACGATGAATATTGTGATGTCAAGAATCCCACACAAGCAGCAAGATTCTGTCCACCAGAAATGTTAAGCATATGTAAACCGGGGGCGGGCGACTGGGAGGTACCAGAATATGCTCTTTGTATTGATTTTAGTACCTGAACTTATGTGCTTTAATTGAGTTATACTTACCTATAAATTGATGCTCCCATCATTGGAAACAGCTTATGCTGTTACAGAATACATTGCGTAAGTGTATGGATTTCTTTACAGTCAACAAAAGGGTAAAGGTGACATGAAGAAGAAAAAATACGCTAACTAAATGAAAATTGGGAGTCATAAAAATATTTTTATAGAACTGTGGAAATGATCTAAATCTCTTTTGGTGGGCTTTCTTTGCATCAGTACTACAAATGTTGGATTGTCCCAGCTCAGTCCTCAGACATCTCTGTAATCAGTATCTTGTCAGAGATCCCTGAAGAGGGGTTCTGGAGAGCCCTGGAAGGTTCTTGAGACCTCTCGAGGCAATCCAAAATGTCTTCCCCAAATGACTTGGCCCATCATTTCACTCAGATATCTATATAAAGTCTCCCCTTAGACAGATCTTCTCTGACAACCCATTAGAAAATAGCAGCCTCTGTTACTTCATCACCTTCCCTACTTCACATTTTGTATAGTTCTGTTGCAACCTGAGAAAAAGTAAGTTAAACCAAAATATAAATAGCACATTTGTTTATATTGGGTTTCCCACACAAGCTCAAAGAATGTAAGAACATGTACTTTTGTTTATTACTTTATCCCCAACACATTCAATAGTACATACCATATTGCATGTCTACAGAAATCGTTCATAATTTTTTTGTACAATGAATGTATTTTATCTGATAGTTTTTCTTGGCAGTGAAAATATGCTTTTTCCTTACAGCTGCTCTTATTGAAAGACATTCCTCTTAAGTGAGTTTCCTCACTCCAGTAATTCAAGAAGAAAAAGTGTATATAGAGAAAAAGCATTAATAGTATTTTATAACTTATTCCTAAAAAAGAGTTGATTAAATTTTTATCATTAGTGCAGCAATGAAATTTCTTTTAAACTCTGAAAATGAGGGCACATTCAGTGCCTTATATTTTCAATGCCTTGTGTAGACCAAAAATAGATAAAAACAAGAATCAGTAGGAAAGTAATATTGTATAAGCCAATCTCTAACAGAGTCACAATAAAACAAATTAATGTTTGAAATTATCACCATTAGGTCAAATCTATGTCTTGAGCTTCAAAATACTTCATTCATTCAATGGTTAATCAGTCACTGACTACTGTAGGCTGGGTACTGGGGAGCCAAAAGAGAAATTAATCACGGTCATCAATTTAAAAACCAAAAACTCTGTCAGCCAAGTGTATGCAACAGTTTTGCAGAATAAACACAGTGAGTTTGGTTTAAGACAAAGAGAAATTTAAGTTTCCAGAATATTGGGGAGAAAGTGTCTAATAGGATGGTAGAGTTCATGTAGAGATTCTGGACTGGAAAAATGATTTGGCCACCATTAGCATAGGACTAGATGCCACTGAAGTGGCAGAGATCACTTAGAATAAATGGCAAACAAAAAAGAGGCCTTACTTCCTTGAGATTCTTGTGACTAGGAGCCAGACACTACAGAGCATGGAAAATATTTTGTAAGGTAGAGTTACCGAAGACGGCCTTTTTCTCCGAGATATGCTGACATGCTTAATGTGGGCTTTCTTTACAACAATGTGATCATTCCAACAACTACTAGTTCCACGATGTTTTTAGAGTTTACAAATGTATTACTATAATGAGTTTTATTGTATCTGAGCCTCATGAGAGATTTACGATTATTCCTATTTTATGCAAAACTTCAGAAAGTTTAAATGAAAGGTCACAAATAGATGATTGATACCTAATCCACAGCTCTTGGATGATCTATAGCGTCAATGTTTTCAATGAAGAGAAGGTGATTTTCACCCCGTCCTTCACTTCTAGTTTTTCCTAATTGTTCTATATGACTTTATTGAAAGCTTCACTTCAAAATCAATCTCTCCCCTTCTCAAGCTATCTTTCTTAATAAGGATAATTGTTAGGAAGTTCCCACAGCTACCTAACACCCTCTAATTCCCAAGACCTTGTGAATGCTTCTGACTATTAATTTTGAAGGCATCCCAGAAATAGAGTTTCAGTTTGATTATAAAGAAAATAACATCTTGGATATTATTATATTTAAATATTTAGAATTATTTAAAATTAATTTTCTGCCAAAAATTCTTGGAGGGAAATGAGAACAAGAGTTTATTTAAGAAGTAGTATTTTATTTTTTTTCTACAGATCGACTTACTAACACTGTGGTTCTCCATAGAAATAAATAAAATTGACATACATAAAAAACGGTAGAGAATACTAAATATGCCAAATAACGAATTCCTTTAAGCATACATATATATATATACACATATATACACACATATATATACATATATATACGCACACACATATATATACATATATATACACACACACATACATATACATGTATATATACACACACACATACATATATATACTTTTATACCTGCCCAGAAAGGTAAGTTTGTCACTGCTTAGAGATTGCTGAAAGCAAAATGAAAGAGTTCCATCAAGTGGTCATATCAAGACATAGCAGTTAGTATTTCACCAATACAAAGAGGAAAACAATTTCTCTGAAATCTAGTTCAGACATACATTTCCAACCGAGCTATCAAAATTTTATGCCATGCAACATTAAAAAACACAATTAAATGCATTTTAAACATTATTACTAATTCATTTTCCAATTCATTTTTAAACTGCAAAGAAAATAGAAACTATGTAATTTTTATTTTTTGTCTTTTTCATATCGAATACTCTCTCCATATAGTTTGCAGTTGAAAATGCGTGGTTATAATCTTAATTTGCATGTTATAGTCATCTGTTTAAATTAGCAGGTAAACCACAGGTAATACTAAACTAAGTATTTGGATTGCACCGAAAATTCAGAAACTAACTACTTGCAAATGACCTATACATCTTAAAATAGTACAAAATAAATACAAAGAAAACTCAACTCAAGGTTGTTTTAAAAAATAAGTTATAAAACATAAACATGAGTTAACTTGCTTCTTTTAACAACCTAAAGTTTTTGCCTTGCCAAATTTCATCTCCTTCATAAAGGTAGACAAAACAGGCATCTTTCTTTTTAAAGTATAATTGATTTAAGGGGTCATTTTCTCATTATTTTGGAAAAACCGTCATGGCTTATTTTAATGTTATAAATGCTACTTCTAAATATATATTACAGATTAAGATTTGTTTCTTGCTTAATAAAGCAGTAGTTCATTTAAGCAACCATTGTTTAATTAAACTTTCTGAATATAATATATATATATTAGTAATGAGATGATGTTAAACAATAGATTTTTATATAAAACCTATGAAATATATATTATCTAGACATAAAATTGGAAGCAATGTATTTAATGATTAAGATCATGGATTTTGGCATCAGAGAGATTTGATTTGAATCTAATCTCTTCCACTCCCTTTAGGAAACCTAAAAGTGAATAGATCACACTTCGACAAAGTTTTGACGATATGTCAGCAAGATGGAAAATAACCACAAAAGGAAAGCTGGAGATACAAGAAGAAATGTTGAGTGAAGAACGTGGAAAGCATGTAGATAAACCACAGAGTCTGTGTGAAATAACAAAAATATTAAATTTGGGAATAAAGGATATAATTAAAATATGGGACAATAAGTAAGACTAAATAGCAGGTGATTTGATTTTTATAATTCGAAGGTCCCTATGTTATATAAAGAAGGAATAGAGAAAATGATTAATGTAGACTTTAAGTAAATAAATCTGTTAAAATTTCATGGTAACTATTAAAAGAATAAAGAGGGAAATAGAATTTAAATAAAAACTTCATGTAAAGGATGCAGAAAAAGTGATAAAAAGTAAAAGCGATGAAGCAAAAGAGGAACATACAAAACAAGAAATAAGATGGTAATGAATCCAAATATAACAGCAATCCTAATAAATGTAAATAAATTAACTTTCTAGTTAAAGGTTAAATTCAATAAAAGATAAGATCCAGGATTATACTATCGAAGAACCACACATGAAAATAAAAACATGGGAAAACTGACACACAAAGGATAAGAAATTAGGCAGCTTAAATATTAGTCAAAGGAAAGCTGGTGTATCTATATTAATATTATAGAGTGAAGTCTTTAAGGCACAAAGCATCACATAGAATGGAAAACATCATAAAACAATGATAATTATACACTCATTTCAACTTTGATGCCTCTAATAACTTGCCTCAAAACATATAAAGAAGTCAACAAACCCATCATACCAAGGAATACACAGTGTTCTCAGGTACGCACGGAGCTTCAGAGAAAGCCGAACCACGTGGGGAAGACATAATGCACATATCAGCCAATTCCAAGGAATTATCAGACAGATATACTTCTCTAAGCACAACGAAGTTCAAAGTCAGAAAAAATTTTTTTTGAAAAATTTGTAGATTTGGAAATAGGAAAGCATATTTAAAACATACAAGAAAGCAATAAAGTCTGAAAACAGATAAATTCAACAGTTAAGATATTAGGGAAAAAATAAGAAACCCAAGCAGAAGAAATGCAATTATAAAAACCAACAATAATAATGAATGAAATAGTAAATAGAGATACAGCAGATTAAAACAAAAAGATTAACAAATCCAAAGGCTAATTCTTATATACTTAATATATGTGTGTGTCTAATCTACTCTCAATATTAAACTATTAATCCTTTCTTTCCTAAATATATATCAACAATGATTGTTATATTTTTTCTATTTTTATATTTACACAGGGAAATGTGATATTCACCATGTTTCACTTAGTGTTTTTTAACTCAGTATCATTTTTGAGGCCAATTTTGAGACCCATGTATATAGAGAGATACTTTATTCCTTTTAACTATTGCCCAGTAATATATAGATTAAATTTTTATCCATCTATCCCCCATTTGCTATCTACTAATAATATTTCAAAGCACATCCCTGAATTTTCCTATGCATCTCTGTTACACGTTACCCTAAAGAGAAATGACAAGCTTTTTAGAGAAGTGGCATACTCAATTTCCCTAAATGTTGGCAAATTGATTATTTAAATGGCATTTAGCAGAAAATCTAACAAAACATTTTTCTTCACATTAAAAAAGAAATCCTTAAATTGCTTCTTAGTTTCTATAAAAATGGAAGAGTGGAGAAGTATTCAGGGCTTTATGTTTTATTCAATTGGATCAATATCCTCCATAATTCTGTGAATCATCTTTTTAAAAAATTTGTAAAACTTAAGACAATATTTTATAGTTTTGCTCCACATTATTTGAAATTTAGAAACTTTTATTTCTAATTAGATTGCTATGACATTGAGTGTGTGTGTGTGTGTGTGTGTGATTGGTATGTATATAAATTATCTACTACATGCAAGATATAAAAATATGATAAAGTGTTTGGACCTCAGCCTTAGAAAACAATATCTCAATAACTGTGGTGTGGCTGAGATGATGTTCAGGTATCATCTCATATTTGCCTACATTTCTAAGTTTATTTCTACATTGCCAAGTTTGTAACTATAACATGGCCATTTCTTGTATAGGAGACAGATGCTCTTTAGGTGTGCCCATCATAAAACTAGTTTAATAAATCAGGACACATTGAAAATAAAATAAGCCTCAAGCATAAAGCAGGACCAATCCTTGAACAACGTGTATATTCAATATATACTCCATTGGCTTCAATAGTGAAAATATACTGTGAGCTGTCACAAAGTTGGTAGGCTCTGATCCCCAGCGGGTACTGTGCCTGTCCTTTGCATAACTAGAGGGATTGTTAGTCCTCTTTGCATACATCACGATTGTTAATAAAGTGACATTTGTCAAAATGAGTAAGCACCTGTTGCCATGGAAGGTGCCATAAGCAAGATTATAAAACAAATTGTTGTAGTTGGCTAGGAACCAGGAGGAAGATGAACACCAGAAGAAAAGGCATTCTTTCCTTAATTCCTCATACCCATTTTACAATACATTGCATACAGTTGTTTATGCAGAACACAGGCTGTTTTCTTTTTTTCTGAAACCTCATGTAACCGATGGTATTTTAAATGAGCTCTAATACAAAATGCCTCACACACTGCTATCCTATGCCTCATTTAACCCATTATATGGGTTCCCTCTTGAAACATTTAGTCTTCATTTGTCTATTTTTCCTGTAACTTATTTTTAGGAATAGAAAAATCATGTCCTGAGAAGCATGTCTTCTGGCACATATTTAAAATACCTAAGGGGGCTCAGGTAACATCAAGACCCTAGTAGGTGCAGACGGGTCCCCACCAATATCTCGGCATTTTATTTCAATTATTTACTATCTTTCAATATGGCCCACAGCATGAAGATTTTGCATATACCAGCTTATTTTTTTAATTGAAAATTGAAATAATACCAATACTCATAAAAAAATCCATTCAATTATATTCAGTAAACAGTCTTCCTCTTCATGCCAGTAGATATCTGTACAGTTTCCACCTAAAATTGCAGAATTAAAAAAACTGAAAGGGGCTTAGATAGTTAAGGGACTAGTCCTAGAAATTAATTTACTGCTTTATTAGTCCATTTTCTTGCTTCTAATAAAGACATACCTGAGACTGGGAAGAAAAAGAGGTTTAATGGACTTACAAGTCCACATGGCTGGGGAGGCCTCATTCATGGCAGAAGGAAAGCAGGAGTAAGTCATATCTTACATGCATGGCAGCAGGCAAAAAGAGAGAGAGGGCTTGTGCAGGGGAATGCTTCTTTTTAAAACCATCAGATCTCATAAGACTTATTCACTATTATGAGAACAGCACAAGAAAGATCCACCCCCATGATTCAATTACTTCCCACTGGGTCCCTCCCACGACACACAGGAATTATGAAAGTTCCAACTTCAGATGAGATTTGGGTGGGGACACAGCCAAACCATACCATTCCACCCCTGGACCCTCCCAAATCTCATGTCCTCACATTTCAAAACCCATCATGCCTTCCCAACAGCCCCCAAAGTCTTAAGTCATTTCAGCATTAACCCAAAAGTCCACAGTCCAAAGTTTCCTGTGAGACAAGGCAGGTCACTTTTGCCTATGAGGTTGTAAAATCAAAATCAAGCTAGTTACTTCCTAGATACAACGGGGTACAGGTATTGTGTAAATACAACATTGGCCATAACAAAGGGGCTAAAGGCCCCATGCAGGTCCAAAATCCAGCAGGGCAGTTAAAACTTAAAGTGCCAAAAAGATCTCCTTTGACTTCATGTCTCACATCCATGTCATGCTGATGGAAGAGGTGGATTAGCATGGTCTTGGGCAGCTCTGCCCCTGTGGCTTTGCAGGGTTTAGCCCATCACCTGGCTGCATTCACAGGCTGCCATTGAGTGCCTGTGGCTTTTCCAGGTGCATGGTGCAAGCTTTCAGTGGATCTATGATTCTGAGTTCTGGAGGATGGTGGCCCTCTTCTCACAGCTCCACTAGGTGGTGTCCCAGGACTCTCTGCAGGGGCTCCAACTCCACATTTCCCTTCTGCACTTTCCTAGCAGAGGTTCTCCCTGAGGGCCCCACCCATGCAGCAAACTTCTGCCTGGGCATACAGATGTTTCCATACATCCTCTGAAATCTAGATGGAGGTTCCCCCACCTCAACTCTTGACTTTTGTGCACCTGCAGGCTCAACACCATGTGGGAGATGCCAAGGCTTGGGGGCTCCACCCTCAGAAGCAATGGGCTGAGCTTGGCCTCTGTTAGTCATGGCTGGTGTGACTGAGATACAGGGCACCAAGTCCCTAGACTGCACACAAGAGGGGGACCCTCAGCTCCACCCATGAAACCATTTATTTCTCCTAAACCTCTGGGCCTGTGATGGGAAGGGCTACCACAAAGACCTTTCATATGCCCTAGAGACATTTTCCCCATTGCCTTGGTGATTAACATTCAGCTCCCGGTTTCTTATGCAAATTTTGCAGCTGGCTGGAATTTCTCCTCAGAAAATGGGATTTTCTTTTCTATCTCATTGACAGGCTGCAAATTTTCCAAACTTTTATGTTCTGTGTCTCTTTTAAAACTGACTTCCTTTAACAGCACCTGTCACTTCTTGAATGCTTTGCTGCTTAGAAATTTCTTCCACCAGATACTCCAAATCATTTCTCTGAAGTTCAAAGTTCCACAAATCTCTAGGATGGGGCAAAATGTCACCAGTCTCTTTGCTAAAGCATAACAAGAGTAACCTTTTTCCAAACGAGTCTAGTTCCTCATCTCCATCTCAGACCTCCCCCACCTGGATATTATTGTCTGTATCATTATCAGCATTTTAGTCAAAGCCATTCAACAAGTCTCTAGGGAGTTCCAAACTTTCCCACATTGTCCTGACTTTTGAGCCCTTCCAACCTCTGCTTGTTACCCAATTCCAAAGTTGATTCCACATTTTGGGGTATCTTTTCAGCAACACTCCACTCTACTGGTACCAACTTACTATATTAGTTTGCTTTCATGCTGCTCATGAAGACATACTTGAGACTGGGAAGAAAAAAATTTTAATAATTTACTGTTCCACATGCCTGGGGAGGCCTCACAATCATGGTGGAAGGTAAGGAGGAGAAGATCACTTCTTACATGGATGGCAACAGGCAAAGAGAGAGCTTGTGCAGGGAACTTGTGTTTTATAACCATCAGATCTCGTGAGACTTATTCACGATCACAAGAACAGTGTGGGAAAGACCTGACCCCATAATTCAATTACCTCTCACTGGATTCCTCCCATGACACATGTGAATTGTAGGAGTTACAATTCAAAATGAGATTTGGGTGGGGACACAGCCAAACCATATCAACTGTCATCTTGTATCTTTTCCTTATTATAATTATTGTACTAGTCAGGGTTCTTTAGAGAAATTGACCAATAATAAATAGATACATACATACATACATACACACACAGATGAAGAGATTTATTATGGGACTTGGCTCACAAGGCTAGGGAGACCCACCAGTCCCACCATCTGATGTCTGAAAGCTAGGAACCAGGAAAGCAGGTACTATATATAACTCACGCTCAGTTTAAAGGTCAAAGAACCAGGAGTGCCAATGTTTAAAGTCATCATGGATGAATGTCCCAGTTAGAGCAAATTCACACGTAGTCTACCTTTTTGTTCTATTTAGGACCTCAGTGGATTAGAAGATGCCTGTTCACATTTATTAGGGCAGATCTTCTTCACTCAGTTTACTGATTCAAGTACTAATCTCTTATGGAAAGATCCTCACAGACACACTCATAAATAATGTCTTACCAGCTCCCTGGGTATTCCTTAGGTGAATAAAGTTAACACAAAAAAATTAAATATTTCATGAAAAACATAAGGACTAGATAAAGAACAAAAAGATTAATGCATATTTTATTTTTAGGTTTTTTTTTGTTTTTTTTTGTTTGTTTTGAGATGGAGTTTTGCTCTTGTTGCCCAGGCTAGAGTGCAATGGCATGATCTCCGGCTCACCACAACCTCTGCCTCCTGGGTTCAAGTGATTCTCCTGCCTCAGCCTCCCGAGCAGCTGAGATTACAGGCCACCACACCCAGCTAATTTTGTATTTTTAGTAGAGACGGGGTTTCTCCACGTTGGTCAGGGTGATCTCAAACTCCCAACCTCAGGTGATCCACCTGCCTTGGCCTCCCAAAGTGCTGGGATTACAAGCGTGAGCCACCGCACCTGGCTATTTTTAGTTTAAAGCATAAATACAACTCTTACCTTACCTTCCAGTGGTGGTAATTCTAGCTGAGTGTTATTTTTTAAGCTCACAATTAAATTACTTATTTCCATTTTAGCAATGGACTACAAAAGGTTAGTCTATCTTTCAGTAATTTATTAGAAAAAAAATCACCATTTTATTATTGAACCCTTGGCAACATTAAATTGAGCATTAATGCACTCCACCTCAATCTATCCTGGAGTAAAAAATAAGCCACTTTTAGAGGCCAACTCTATAAATGCGTTTCACAAAAGCCTAGTCATCCCTCAGTTTCCCCTTTATTGTTCCAGAGCCAGTCCCCAACAAATGTGTGGACAAAACCCAAAGACAGGTGACCCAAAACAAATTATTTCCCCTATGAAGTCTAATCTCTATAATTCTGTTAGCCCTTAAGCGGAGTTTTCAGGAAATCATGTGATCGAGAGAGAAACCAAAGTATTAAAAACATACCTTATAAGCTTGTTTTTTAAAAGGATTTTAATTATAGTTTCTAGAAAAGTTAAAGTTTAGTAATTCTGTAATAAATACAGTTGAGATATACTTTATGCCTTGAGAATGTTAAGTGTGTTTCTAGAAACATAATTGATAAGCTTATTTAATTTTTAAAAGGATTTTAACAATGGTTTTAAGAAAAGTTACAGTTTAGAAATTCTGTAATGAATACAACTGAGGGATTTTTTATACCTTGAGAAATCAATTATTAATTTGAAGAAAAAAAACACATGCCAATTAAAAGGAAATTCCTAGCTGTGATCAGTAACAGTGTGGCAGAAACATCGCCAAAAATAGGCCTGCAATTGCTGACATGCAAAACCGCCACCAATCACAGAATGTGTGTTACGCATCCTTAGCACATACTTCTACAACTTCTCATCAGTTTGTCTGTTTCTCTGTCCACAGCCCCTCTGATATCTCTGTGAATTTTGTAGGCCAGCTTCAAATTTTATTTTGTATTGACATCATTCTTATATTAACACGGTTCCAGCAAAGCAGAAGTGAGAACAGACAAACCTGAGAGACAAATCTTTTTTTGGTAATCTCCATACTTCTTTAATGTGTTCTTTTAAAACCTGCAACTCCTAAGAAGTTATTAACTTCTATTTTTTCTTGTTGTAAATTATAAAGTAGCTTAATATCCACCAGGTATTATTGGAAAACAGTCATTTTTGAGCTGTGTTTGAGAAGCAAGAACACTTTGTTGGGTTAACCAATTTTAAATGCTCCTAAAACATAGAGCCCCTTTAAGAATATTTGGCCACGCGCAGTGGCTCTTGCCTGTAATCCCAGCACTTTGGGAGGCTGAGGCAGGTGGATCATGAGGTCAAGAGTTCGAGACCAGCCTGGCCAACGTGGTGAAACCTCATCTCTAGTAAATGTACAAAAATTAGCCAGGCATGGTGGCGTGCTCCTGTAGTCCCAGCTACTCGGGAGGCTGAGGCAGGAGAATTGCTTGAACCTGGGAGGTGAAGGTTGCAGTGAGCCAGATCGCACCATTGCACTCCAGCCTGGTCAACAGAGCAAGACTCCATCTCAAAAACAAACAAACAAAACAACAACAACAACAAAACGAATATTTAATAATGCAATACTTCATGGAAAAATAGAGCAGTGAAAACACATTTTTAAAATTAACATATATATTAACGTGAAGTATCTTTATAAAACAAATCTAAGGAAAATCAGTCTTACACATTTGATTCATAAAAAATCCAATATAAGATTTTAAATTTATATTAATAGTAATGTTTTATAATATTTCAGTTAAAATAGAACTGACATAATAAATTATATATCATCAGATTTTAATATATAAACATCACACAAAATATATTCTCCAACCACCAGAGGATGAAGTTAGAAATCAGTAACGGAGAACTAGAAAACTTCAATTTCTGAGAATTAAAAACACTCTCTAAACAACTAATGGATCATTACAGAAATCATAAAAATAAATTAGAAAATACTTAGAGATGAATAAAAACAAAAACAAAACAAACATTATGGGACATAGTAAAATAAGTGCTAAGGAGAAAAGTTATAGTTATAAAAGCTTCCATTTAAACAGAATAAAAACAAAAACAAAACAAAACAAAAATTATGGGACATAGCAAAATAAGTGCTAAGGAGAAAAGTTATAGTTAAAAAGCTTCCATTTAAACAGAATGCAGATCTTAAATCAAGAACCCATTTGTACAACTAGAAAAAGAAGAACAAAGAAAACCCAAAGTCAGCAGATGTAGAGAATTTAAAATGTAGAGAAAAATCAATGAAATCAAAAGTTGATTCTTCAAAAAAAATCAATGTGAAAAACCTTTATCTAGATTGACTTAAAATAAAGAAGGCTCAAATCATCAAAATCACAAATGAAAGTGAGAACATTATTACTTACTCTGCATGAATAACAAGTATAAGAGTACTATGAAAAATTATATGTCAACCATTGAATGTACCAGAAGAAATCGACAAATTCCTAGAAATATGCAACATACCAAGACTAAATCATGAAAAATAGAAAATCTGAATAGATCTATAATTAGTTAGGATTATGGATCTGTAATAAAAAATCTAGCAACAAAGAAAATTCCTGGACCTGACAGCTTCACTGCTGAATTATACTAAACATTTAAAGAAGAACTATAATAATGCCAGTCCTTCATAAACATTTCCAAAAACTTAAAGAGGAGGAATACTTCATGTGAGGCCAGCATCACCATACTACCAAAACCAGACAAAGACGTTGCAAAAAAACAAAAAACAAGAAAACACAACAGACTAATATCTATTATGAACATCAACGCAAAAATCCTCCACAAAATACTAGCAAACCAAATTCAGCAGCATATTAGAATGACAAAGTGGGATTTATTCCTGGAATCTAAGCACGGTTCAACACACGAAAATTGATCAGTGTAATACCCCATATTAACAGAAGGGAAAAAATAAGCATAATTGTCTCAATTATGCATTTGGTAAAATTCAACATCTTTCATTTCAAAAACACTCAACAAACTAGGAACTGAAGAAAACTACCTTAACATAAAAAAATCCATACATAAATATTCAACAGCTAACATCACACTCACTGTTAAAAGACTGAAAGTTTTACCTCTAAGATCAGGAACAAGACAATGATGCATACATTGCCACTTGTATTCAACAAAATACTGAAAGTCCTAACCAGTGAAATCAGGCAAGGAAAAGACATAAAAGGTACCCAAGTTGGAAAGGAAGAAGTACAATTATCTCTGTTTGTACACAGCATAATACTTTAGGTATAAAACTCTAAAGATCACACACACACTCACATGCACACACACATAGTTAAAACTAATAGACAAATTTAGGAAAGCAGTAGGATACAAAAGCAACACATAAACATTAGTTTCATTTTTACTTACTAAAAATGAACAATCAGAAAAGAAAGTTAACAAAATAATTCCATTGATTATAGCATCAAAAAGAATGAAATACTTATTAACTTAGCCAGGGATATGAAAGAGTTGTAAAATGAAAACTATGGAAGACTTTAATAAGCAGAAAGATATTCCATGTCCATGTGTTGGAAGACTTAATATTTTTAAGATGTTAACACTACCCAAAGCAATCTTAACATTAAACACTATGCCTTTCAAAACTTCAGCAATTTTTATAGAAAGAAATAATCTATTCTAAAATGTATATGGAAAAACCAAGGGACACCAAATAGCCAAAACAATCTTGAAAAAGAACAAAGCTGGAGAACTCACACTTCCTGGTTTCAAAATTTATCACAAAGCTTCAGTAATCAAAACAGGGTGCCACAGGCATAAAGATAGACTTACAGGCCAATGAAGTAAAATCGAGATCCCAGAAATAAATCTTCACATATATGTTGAAATGATTTTTGACCATGGGTCCAAGATCATTCAATGAGAGAAAGAACAATCTTAAAAAAAAAAAAATGGTGGGATGGTGGTGGAACAACTGAAAAATCACATATAGAATAATGAAGTTGGACCCTTGTATAACAGTATGTGGAAAAATTGACTCAAAATTAATCAAAGACCTAAATGTAATACAAAAAATACTATAAAACTCTGAGAAGAAATAATAGAACAAAAGCTTCACAACATTGGAGTTGGCAATAATTTCTGCAATGTGACATCAAAGGCACAGGCAACAAAAGAAAAAAATTTAAAAATTGTAGTTAAACTTTTTTAAAAAACTGTATTCAAAAAATACTATCATCAGAATAAAACGGCAACCCAGAGAATGAAAAAAAAATTTGCAAATGATATTTGACAAGGGACTGAGATCCAGAATAGATGGGGAATTTTAAAAACTCATCAACAAAATAAAACAAATAGCCTGATTCAAAAATGGGCAAAGAACTTTTCTCCAAAGAATAGAAATGGTCAATAAGTACATAAAAGGAGCCTCAACATAATTAATCATTAATCAACATAATTAATCAATTAGCAAATCAAAGCTACAATAACATAACACCTCATACCCATTATGATAGTTACTATTAAAAAAACAGAAAATAAAAACTGTTGGCAAGAATGTGGGAAACTGTAACACTTGTGCACTGTTGATGAGGATGTAAAATGATACAGCCACTGTAGAAAGCAGTACGTCAGTTCTTTTAAAGATTAAAAATATAAGTACATATAACCCAGCAACCCCAATCCAGGTATATACCCAAGAGAATTTAAAGCAAGGTCTTGAAGAGATATTTGTACACACATGTTCACAGCAATATTATTCAAAATAGCTAAAATGGAAGCAATCCAAGTGTCTGTCAGTGGATTAATGGATAAGCAAAATGTAGTGTACACAAACAAAAGAATATTATTCAGCCTTAAAAATGAATACAAGTCTGACATATTCTACAAAAGGATGAAATGGAGGTCATTACGCTAAATTAAATAAGCCAATAACAAAAGACAAATGCTGTATGATTTCATTTGTATGAGGTTCTTAGAATAGTCAAAATCACAGACAAAAACAATGGTAGTTTCCAGAGATATATATTGATTAATGGGTCGAAAGCTTCGGTTTCACAAGACTAAAGAGCTCTGGAGATGGACGGTTATGATTATTGCACAATATAAATGTACTTAGTATCACTGACCTATATATAGCCATACACCACATAATGATGTTTCTGTCAACAACAGACCACTTACAGGTCATTGTTGCCATAAGTTTGTTATGCAGCTGAAAAATTCCTATTGCCTAGTGAAATTGAAGCTATCATGTCATAGTACAATGCATCAATGCATTGCCTTTTCTATGTTTAGATACACAAATATTTAACATTGTCTTACAATTATCTGTAATATTCAGTACAGTAACATGCTTTACAGGTTTGTAACCTATGGACAGAATGTATCACTGTCTTTTAAGTGATGCATGGTCTACTTTAAAATAATTAAGATAATAAATTTCACACTAAGTGTATTTTATTTTGCAAAGTTACCATCTCTGTCTTCACTTACGGATATTGGCCAAAGTCTGAAGCAGGTGAGAGCCGTGATAATAAAATGAGTAGGAAAGTTTGTTAGGTGGGGCAGTGAGAGTTTGACAGAATTTACTGTCAAGATCCGATGCATAAGAACAGTCATTCATTATTACATGAAGAATAACAATTTTTAGAAGAGTATATGCAACATTATTCTATTTAGATAAATCTAAATAAAAATGACATATGTGTGTATATTTTATATGATTAGAATAAAGATCTCCAAGGAAACATGCAGATACTAATAGGGATTAGAAAGCTTTGGTAGAATTGATGTCCATTTAAATAAAAGAGTTTTACCCTTATGTTCCAAGTGTATATCATGATTGTAAAATAAACCAATACATTATACAAAATATGCTACTATTAAATTGAAACCAAATTCTTCTAATTATCTAAGAAAGGCAGAATTATGTAATGATCAGAAATAGACCCCTAAGCCAGGTTTTCTGGGTTGGATTTTCAGGTCTTCTATCACTCACCAGTTGTGTGATTAACCATTAGCGTTAACTTCTCCATTCCTCATAAATTTCTGTCAAGAATTAAGTATGCAAATACATGTACTTATAGATGTATGCATGTACACAGCATGCAGAAAAATACTGGTTTTTGTATTGTTATTATCCTATTCGGCTATTTGTGTTCATTCCAGTTAATGACTATAGTATAAAAATTTAAATTTATGCTACAAATTTATTTTAAATATTTACGCTTATCTCATAGTACTGAGTATTCAAATGCTCTCAGTTCTTTTTATCAGATGCTAATTACTGGTTTATCCAGAGATCCGAATCTGTGTTACAGTCATTTTCCAAGCTTGCCTCTGAAAACTCAAACAAAGAATAAATATCACTCTGTGTTTTTTACAGTTAAAAAACAAGGGAAATAAACTACCATCATGGGCATTTTACTCTAACCATACTGGTTATTTCAAAAACTAAAGTAAAAGGCAAATCAACTTAGTGATTAGTTTAATAACTCCTTTAAAAGAGTGAGTTTTTAATTAATACAAATGTGGCTGCTCAACAATGTACTCTATTATTCTTCTAACTGTACATCTCTGAATAACACATTGACCTGTTCAGTGATATTAAGGTTTGACAGTGGCCTTTATGGAAACGTGGGCGTGTTCCAGCTTCCACTTGCAGTGGTGTGTTGTAACGATGTTTCAGTCACTTCCAGATGGGAATATTTAGGTATCCCCCTACTGGAAAGGTTTGAAGATTGCTATTATTTCTCAAGGAGCACATAGATAAACCGAATTAGTGAGCAAAGGATCAGGCAGAGTGATTGTGTCTAACCAGCTTGGCCATGCCAAAAATAAGACAAACGAAACTAATTATGAATAAGTAATTAAATGTCTGTGTTTTCCAGACTTTTGACAAGTGAGTTTTAATAGTTTTCAGATAACGTCATGCCAACTCTATGAATGTGCATAAAGGAATGAAATAAGCTGTTTAAATGCAGACTTCAAAATGTCTACCCTGTGATGACTGCAGTTGACATCAGAAACTTAGTTAGGAAAACCAGGATGTGGGTTAGTGAGACTGGCCAGGATCTCAGTGGAACAAGGAAACAGTCAATATTCAATGATTATACACAGTTTATTATTTATCCTGAAGCTGGCAATGTAAGGGGCACAATTCAGCTTTTTAGAACATAATGTCAAATGTTAAATACCATCAAATCAATTCTAATTTCAACAGGACTTCTGACTGTACAGTTAGTCTGTTACTATCTTTACCTTAAAGAGAAACATACACCACACAAGTTTATCATAACTTTACTTTAAAACTAAAGAATATTTTAAATCTATTTTGGGAATGGTTTTACACATTTCATTGTGCCAGTCTATAATGTATACTTCCCTTTCAGAAAATGTGCTTTCAGTACACTGCCAACTAGTAAAAATTACCATCTGGTTATGTTAAAAGCAGTTCTTCCTTCTTTTTCATTTCAGCTTACCCTCAATCCACTCAGAATCAGATTCTTCACATACTTCTAAAGCTTTTGACTCAAGGTCAGAATGAAGTAAAATATTGCACTTTTTTTCTAAGGAAAAAGAGCTGAGTCAAATATACTCTATCCTACTGTACACTTAAGCTTTCTTGTTAAATTAAAATTGGGATCTAAAACATCTAGGGCAACCTTTTCCTGATTACTGATGACAAATGATTTTGTTGGAATCAACTGCATTTCTACTGCATTAGAAATGCACAGCATATAACCTTCCTCACATCGTGGGTGCTAGTAGAGTGTCCAATTTAAAATTGGAAAACATTTCCATCAAATTGCAGCTTAAATTAAGCTAATTTTATCATTTCCAGAGTAACCATTCAATGCCACTTATGAAGGCCACAAGACCTGCTTTCTTTCCTAATCTTAAATTCTGAGGACTTGCATAGGTACATTAAAACGCTCTTAAGCTGATTGGATTTGCTGGCAAGGTTGAAGGGTGACTAGCAGACAACTGCCACAGTCAAGTGTCAAAAGTGTTACCAAACTTTTGCATTCATCCTAGGAAGAAGACAACAGCAGTGATTTATTAGGTAAAACAAAGATGTGATTGAAGTCACAAATGTAAGACAGAATCCTGGGACTCATTTTCTTCTACTGAAAAATCGGGGCTTTAAAAATTTAAATATATTATTAAAAGAACACATTAAGACTAGCAAACAAGCCTATGAAAAGATGTTCAACATCACTGATCACCAGAGAAATGCAAACCAAAGCTACAATAGATATTATCTTACCCCAGTTAAAATGGCTTTTATCCAAAAGACAGGCAGTAACAAATGCTGAGAAGGGTGTGGAAAAAAGGAAACATTTGTACACTGTTGGCGGGAATGTAAATTTGTACAACCACCCACGACGGAGAACAGTTTGGCAGTTCCTCAAAAAACTAAAAATTGAGCTACCACATCATCCAGCAATCCCACTGGTGAGTATATACCAAAGAGAAAAAAATGAGTAAATCAAAGAGATATCTGCACTCCTTTGTTTATTGCAGCACTGTTTACAATAGCTAAGATTTGGAAGAAAGCTAAGTGTCCATCAACAGAAGAATGGATAAAGAAAATGTGGTTCATATACACAATGGAGTACTATGCAGCCATAAAAAAGAATGAGAGTCAGTCATTTGCAACGATATGGATGGAACTGGAGATCATTAGGTTACTGGAAACAAGCCAGGCACAGAAGGACAAACATCGCATGTTCTCAATTATTTGTGGGATCTAAAAATCAAAACAGTTGAATTCATGGACATAGAAAGTAGAAGGGTGGTTACCAGAGGCTGGGAAGGGTAGTGGGTTTTTGGGAGGGGGCGGAGGGTGGAGATTGTTAATAGGTACAAAAAATAGAATGAATGAGACCTACTACTTGATAGCACAATAGGGTGACTATAGTCAATAATAACTTAATTGTATATTTCAAATTCACCTAAAGAGTGTAACTGGATTGTTTGTAACTCAAAGGATAAATGCTTAGGGAATGGATACCCCATTCTCCATGATGTACTTATTTCACATTGCATGCTTGTATCAAAATATCTCAGGTACCCCATAAATATACACACCTACTATGTACCCACAAAAAATTTAAAAATAATAAAAATAAAAAACAATTTAAATAAAGATATATTACAGTTTTACAGTACTTGTGTAATATCAATACAAATATTAATATTTAATAATTAACACTGTCTTTCAAGATATACGAACATCCTACTTTATTCCTCACAACAACCCTATGATGTAGATATAGAATATAGGACATAGATAATTCCTTTGTACAAATGGAAAACTTGGGGAACTGAATAGTTAAATAATTAGTTCCAGCAATTAAATGGCAGAACAAGGAATAAAATATAAGGTTGTGTAATTATTTTGCCCAATTTCTTCACCACTGTGAATGCTAACGCTCTAAAATATTGCTGAAAAAACACACGGGCCCTTGTCTTCATTGATCTTGCATAATACAGAAAATGATGTTACATTATGGCAAATATAATCTGTTTATTCATTTCTGATATTAAAATAGAAATGCTTGGCTAACATTTGAGCTAGTTGTAATGTTATCATATAAAAAGTATTAACCATCTTGTTTCTGTTGCACAAAATAATACTTTATTTGAATACTTCACATGGTAAAAATAGTTGCAAAAATATTTTCTACATAGAAGTGTAAATATTAATTTATTTTAACATCAATGTGTATCTTATAATACATGTTTATTATTCCCTATCTTATTAATAATGTTTGTTCCTGCACTTAACAGTGTATTCTTCAGAAAATAGTGAGAGAAGTGGTGGGGAGAAGTTACTGGCCGAGAATCAAGGAAAGCCAACATAAACATCTACATGGCACTCGGACTTTTTGTCAGAGATACATGTGTCCAGTCAGATCCTCTTCGGATTTAAGTGAATAGCAGTGCTTTGAGTCTTCTAAATTATCACTGTTTAGATGCCTTATGTAATTTATACCAATAATTAGGTGCAGCCCAGCTTTGTATAGTTTGACTACAGAAACTTGACATATTTCATGCGAAAATAAACTACTGCCTCTTCCACAGTCATGGATGCTGATGCATGAAAAGATTTGAGGTAACTTACTCACTTCTGTTTGCTTCACAACAGTTTTTTATAATTTCAAGAGTAAGTGTGACAATGAATACTAAGCAGAAAAAAAAGCCATATACATTTGGCTCAGACTGAAAGTCAAATTCAAACATCATCAGAAATGCTTCTATAGAAGATGAATGGAATAAGTAATTGTTGGATCAGGAACCCCTAAAGACACTGAACTGTTTTCCGTTTTCAAGCACTGACATCGTTCTGAAAGCAGAAGGCAGAGAGGGAGGCTCATGTTCCACATACTCATAAAGTTTATACATTTTAGGAGTTCAGAGAATTCATTTAATAAGAGAAATGTAAGCACTTTCTTTATGAAATCTGAAGTCCATGATGGCAAAATACTTTGCCCTATATCATCTGGAAATGTGGAACGTGAGGACTTCAACTGGTATTACTACTCATCCAGCTAATAGTAACACGAAACACCTACTACAAATGGAAGACAAGTTTATATAACTTGAAAAACGTCACTTACTGATTTTTAATTTTGTATTATGCATATAATTTAGCATTTTCATCCTTATCCAAGGCTCCCATGGGTATTTTTTAGGAAATGGAATTTCTTGAAAAAACAGTGTGAGAAAATAAACTAAGCAACTTACATAAAATTAAATGGCATACTTCCTAAATATTGGATTAAAGGATATCAACATTATCTCTACAAAATTTATACTTTGGAAGAAATTAAGAATTAACTAAAACAATGTGTAGCTTTCAGGCTTAGAAGAAATAAAGGTTGTGTTTTACTGGTCATTATCTGAATTTCAGAATGCTGAGGCTCTTAAGAAGTTTATATAGACATTGAAGGGACACAAGAAACACACAAAGCACCCAACTTATTTTGGACACAAGTAGACAAGGCATTTTAACGCATGTTATGTCCTAAATCTCCATTAACAACTCTAAAAATTATGTGCCAGAAGAGAATTTCCATGTGCTCCCGATAGGTTAGAGTGTGAAAAAAACCTGTCCTCAGAACCATTTTTCCAATGTAATCACTTACTAGATAAACTTATCCATTCTTGTGGGTTTCAACACTATCCACTGGGGCTGATCCTATTCTCTCCTGCCTATTCAAGACATTGTACAGCACTTCCCCTGCCTGTCTTGGATAAGATAATTAGTATACAATTAAATAAGCAAGTCTATTATTATCTCTCTCTGTATATGTGTGTATATTCCCTTACTTTAAAAATGTAAGGTTCACTCATCCCTTTATCCCTCGCCAGTTACTGTCCCACATATCTTTATCATGCCATCCTAGTATGATAGAGCATGTTAGTTATCACTGCCATAACTTTTTATAACATACCACCTCCAAATTTAATGGCTTAAAACAATCACTTATTATTTTTCAAATGTCTATAGATTAGTTAAGTGGTTCTGCCTATCTGAGCTGGGAGCAGTG
>NW_022097547.1:0-7151 GCF_006542625.1 Nomascus leucogenys
TGATTGAGGAGTTTTGAAGCACTCTTTCTGTAGAAACTGCAAGTGGACATTCGGAGCGCTAAGGGGCCTATAGTGGAAAAAGGAATATCTTAAAATAAAAACTGCACAGAAGCATTCTGTGAAACTGCTTTCTGATCTCTGCATTCAAGTAGCAGAGTTGAACATTACTTTTGATTGAGGAGTTCTCAAACACTCTTTCTGTAGAAACTGGAAGTGCATATTAGGAGCGCTAAGGGGCCTAGAGTGGAAAAAGGAATACCTTCAAATAAAAACTACACAGACGCATTCTGTGAAACAACTTTCTGATCTCTGCATTCAACTAGCAGAGTTGAACCTTTCTTTTGATTGAGATGTTCTGAAACTTTCTTTCTGTAGAAACGGCAAGCAGACATTCGGAGCGCAAAGGGGCCTATAGTGAATAAAGGAATATCTTCAAATAAAAACTACACAGAAACATTCTGCGAAACTACTTTCTTGTCTGTGTATTCAACTAGCAGAGTTGAACCTTACTATTGATTGAGAAGTTCTGAAAATCTGTTTCTTTTGAAATTGCAAGTGGACATTCGGAGGGTTACGGAGCATATAGTGGAAAAAGGAATATCTTCAAAAAAAACTACACAGAAGCATTCTGCGAATTTTCTTTCTGATCTGTGCATTCAACTAACAGAGTTAAACCTTACTTTTGATTGAGAAGTTCTGAAACACTCTTTCTGTAGAAACTGCAAGCGGACATTCAGAGCGCTAAGGGGCCTATGTGGAAAAAGGAATATCTTCAAATAAAAGCTACACAGAAGCATTGTGCGAAACTTCTTTCTGAACTGTGCATTCGACTAACAGATTTGAGGGTTAATTTTGATTGAGAAGTTCTGAAACTCTCTTTCGGTGGAAATTGCAAGCAGAAATTCGGAGAGCTAAGAGGCCTATAGTGGAAAAAGCAATATCTACAAATAAAAACTACACAGAAGCATTCTGTGAAACTTCTTTCTGATCTGTGCATTCAACCAGCAGTGTTGAACCTTACTTTTGATTGAGGACTTTTGAAACACTCTTTCTGTAGAAACTGCAAGTGGACATTCGGAGCCCTAAGGGGCCAATAGTGGAAAAAGGAATATCTTCTAATAAAAACTACACAGAATCATTCTGCAAAACTTCTTTCTGATCTGCACATTCAACTAACAGAGTTGAATCTTACTTTTGATAGAGAAGTTCAGAAACTCCCTTTGTGTGGAAACTGGAAGCAGACATTCTGAGTGCTAAGGAGCCTATAGTGGAAAAACTAATATCTTCAAATAAAAAATACACAGAAGCATTCTATGAAACATCTTTCTGATCTGTGCTTTCAACTAAGAGAGTTCAACCTTACTTTAGATTGAAATGTTCTGAAACACTCTTTCTGCAGAAACTGCAAGCGGACATTCGGAGCGCTAAGAGGCCTGTAGTGGAAAAACGAATATCTTCAAATAAAAACTACACAGAAGCATTCTGTGAAACTTCTATCTGATCTGTGCATTCAAATAACAGCGTTGAACCTTACTTTTCATTGAGAAGTTCTGAAACTCTCTTTCTGTATAAACTGCAAGCAGACATTCGGAGTGCTAAGGGGCCTACAGTGGAAAAAGGAATATCTTCAAATAAAAACTACACAGAAGCATTCTGCGAGACTTTTTTCTGATCTGTGCTTTCAACTAGCAGAGCTGAACCTTACTTTTGATTGTGCAGTGTTGAAACATTCTTTTTGTAAAAACTGCAAGCGGACATTCGGCGCGCTAAGAGGCCTATAGTGGAAAAAGGAATACCTTCACATAAAAACTATACAGAAGCAGTCTGCGAAACTTCTTTCTGATCTGTGCATTCAACTAGCAGATTTGAACCATACTTTTGATTGATGAGTTTTGAAACACTCTTTCTGCAGAAACTGAAAGCAGACATTCGGAGCGCTAAGGGGCCTATAGTTGAAAAAGGAATATCTTCAAAAAAAACTACTCAGAAGCATTCTGCGAAACTACTTTCTGATCTGTGCATTCAACAAGCGGAGTTGAAACTTACTTTTGTTTGAGCAGTTCTGAATCTCTCTTTCTGTATAAACTGCAAGCAGATATTCAGAGGGCTGAGTGGCCTATAGTGGAAAAAGGAATATCTTCAAATAACAACTACACAGAAGCATTCTGCAAAACTTGTTTCTGATCTGTGCATTCAACTAACAAAGTAGAAGCTTACTTTTGATTGAGCAGTTCTGACACACTGTTTCTGTAGAAACTGTAAGGCAACATTCGGAGTGCTAAGGGGCCTAGAGTGGAAAAAGGAATATCTTCAAATAAAAAGTACAATGAAGCATTCGGCGAAACTTCTTCCTCATCTGTGAATTCAACTAGCAGAGTTGAATCTTAATTTGATTGAAGAGTTCTGAAACACTCTTTCTGTAGAACCTGCTAGTGGATATTCACTGCATGGAGCCTATAGCGGGAAGAGGAATATCTTCAAATAAAAACTACACAGAAGTATTCTGCGAAATTTCTTTCTGTTCTGTGCATTCAACTAGCAGATGTGAACCTTACTTTTGATTGAAGAGTCCAGAAACAGTCTTTCTGTAGAGACTGCAAGTGGACATTTGGAGCGCATAGGGCCTATAGTGGAAAAAGGAATATCTTCAAATAAAAACTACACAGAAGCATTCTGCGAAAATTCTTTCTGATCTGTGCATTCAACTAACAGAGTTGAACCGTAGTTTTGATTGAGAAGTTTGAAACTCTCTTTTGTAGAAAATGCAAGCAGACATTCGGAGTGTTAAGGGCCTACAGCGGAAAAAGGAATATCTTCAATTAAAAACTACACAGAAGCATTCTGCGAAACTTCTTTCTGATCTGTGCATTCAAGTAGCAGACTTGAATCTTTCTTTTGATTGTTCAGTTCTGAAACACACTTTCCGTAGAAAATGCAAGTGGACATTCGGAGTTCTAAGGGGCCAATGGTGGAAAAAGTAATATCTTCAAATTAAAACTTCACAGAAGAATTCTGTGAAACTTCTTCCTGATCTGTGCATTCAACTAGCAGAGTTGAACCGTACTTTGATTGAGAAGTTCTGAAACTCTCTTTCTGTAGAAACTGCAAGCGGACATTCGGATTGCCAGAGGGCAAATAGTGGAAAAAGGAATATCTTCAAACAAAAACTACAAAGAAGCATTCTGCGAAACTTCTTTCTGATCTGTGCATTCAAATAACAGAGTTCAAGCTTACTTTTGATTGAGAAGCTGTGAAACACTCTTTCTGCAGAAACTGCAAGTGGACATTCGGAGCACTAATGAGCCTGTAGTGGAAAAAGGAATATCTTCAAATAAAAAATACACAGAAGCATTCTCGGAAAATTCTTTCTGTTCTGTGCATTCAACTAGCAGAGTTGAAACTTACATTTGATTGAGCAGTTGTGACACACACTTGTGTAGAAATTGCAAGCGGACATTCTGTGAACTAAGGGGCCTACGGTGGAAAAAAGAATATCTTCAAACAGAAAGTACACAGAAGCATTCTGTGAAACTTGTTTCTGATGTGTGCATTTAACGAACAGATTTGAACCTTACTTTTGATTGAGAAATTCTGAAAGTCTTTTTCTGTAGAAACTGCAAGCGGACATTCAGAGCGCTAAGGGGCCTTTAGTGGAAAAAGGAATATCTTCAAATAAAAACTACACAGAAGCATTCTGCTAAACTTCTTTCTGATCTGTGCATTCAACTAACAGAATTGAACCTTACTTTCGATTCAGCAGTTGGGAAACACTCTTTCTTTAGAAACGCCAAGAAGAAATTCAGAGCCCCAAGGGGCCTATAGTGGAAAAAGGAATATCTTCAAATGAAAACTACACAGAAGCATTCTGCGAAACTTATTTCAGATCTGTGCATTCCACTAACAGAGGTGAACCTTACTGTAGATTGAGAAGTTCTGAAACTCTCTTTTGTAGAAACTACAAGCAGACATTCCGAGGGCTAAGGGGAAAATAGTGCATAAAGGAATATCTTCAAATAAATACTACACAGAAGCATTCTGCGAAACGTCCTTCTGATCTGTGCATTCAGATAACAGAGTTGAATCTTACTTTTAATTACAAAGTTCTGAAACACAATTTCTGGAGAAACTGTGAGCAAACATTCGGAGCGCTAACGGGCCTATAGTGGAAAAAGAAATATCTTCAAATAAAAACTACGCAGAAACATACTGCAAAACTTCTTTCTTATCTGTGCATTCAACTAGCAGATTTGAACCGTGCTTTGATTGCACAGTTCTGAAGCACTCTTTCTGTAGAAACTGCAAGAAGACATTCGGAACGCTTAGGGGACTAGAGTGGAAAAAGGAATATCTTCAAATAAAAACTACACAGAAGCATTCTGTGGAACATCTTTCTGGTCTGTATTCAACTAGCATAGTTGAACCTTACTTTGGATTGAGCAGTTCTGAAACTCTATTTCTGTAAAAACTGCAAGCGGACATTCAGAGTGCTAAGGGGCCTACAGTGGAAAAAGGAATATCTTCAAATAAAAACTACACAGAAGCATTCTGCGAAACTTCTTTCGATCTGTGCATTCAACTAACAGGGTTGAACCTTACTTTCGATTGAGCAGTTCAGAAACACTCTTTCTGTAGAAACGACAAGCAGTAATTCAGAGCGCTAAGGGGCCAATAGTGGAAAAAGGAATGTCTTCAAATAAAAACTACACAGAAGCATTCTGCGAAACTTCTTTCAGATCTGTGCATTCAACTAACAGAGTTGAACCTTAGTTTTGATTGAGAAGTTCTGAAACACACTTTTTGTAGAAACTGCAAGCGAACACTCGGAGCGCTAACGGGCCTATAGTGGAAAAAGGAATATCTTCAAATGAAAACTACGCAGAAGCATTCTGCAAAACTTCTTTCTGATCTTTGCATTCAACTAGCAGAGTTGTACCTTACTTTTGATTGAGGAGTTTTGAAACACTCTTTCTGTAGGAAATGCAAGCAGACATTCAGAGTGCTAAGGGGCCTATAATGGAATAAGAAATATCTTCAAATAAAAATTACAAAGGAGCATTCTGTGAAACTTCTTTCTGATCTGTGCATTCAAGTAGCAGAGTTTAACTTTACTTTTGTTTGAGCAGTTCTGAAACACTCTTTCTGTAGAAACTGCTAGCGGACATTTGGAGCGCTAAGAGCATATAGTGGAAAAAGGAATATCTTCAAATAAAAACTACACAGAATAATTCTGCGAACTTCTTTCTGATCTGTGCATTGAACCAGCAGAGTTGAAACTTACTTTTGATTGAGCAGTTCTGAAACACTCTTTCTGTAGAAACTGAAAGTGTTCTTTCGCAGCACTAAGGGGCCTATAGTGGAAAAATGAATATCTTCAAATAAAAATTACACAAAAGCATTCGGCAAAACTTCTTTCTGATCTGTGCATTCAACTAAGAGAGTTGAAACTTACCTTTGATGGAGAAGTTCTGACACTCTGTTTCTGTACAAACTGCA
Organism: Nomascus leucogenys; assembly: GCF_006542625.1. Lineage (NCBI taxonomy): Eukaryota > Metazoa > Chordata > Mammalia > Primates > Hylobatidae > Nomascus > Nomascus leucogenys. Next base: position 5,494 of record NW_022097547.1, read on the forward strand.
AGTGGACATTCGCAGCGCTAAGGGGCCTATAGTGCAAAAAAGAATATTTTCAAATAAATACTACACAGAACAATTCGGCGAGAGTTCTTTCAGATCTTTGCATTCAACTAGTAGATTTGAACCTACTTTTCATTGTGCAGCTCTGGAACACTCTTTCTGTAGAAACTGCAAGCAGACATTCGGAGCGATAAGGGGAATGTAGTGGAAAAAGGAATTTCTTCACATAAAACTACACAGAAGCATTCTGGGAAACTTCTTTCTGATCTGTGCATTCACTGGCAGTGTTGAAACTTACTTTTGATTGAGCAGTTCTGAAACACTCCTTCTCAGGAACCTGGAAGTGGATATTTGGAGCGCTAAGGGGACTGTAGTGGAAAAAGGAATATCTTCAAATAAAAACTACACAGAAGGATTCTGCGAAACTTCTTTCCCATCTGTGCATTCAACTAGCAGAGTTGAACCTTACTTTTGATTGAGAGGTTCTGAAACTCTCTTTCTGCAGAAACTGCAAGCGGACATTCGGAGCGCTATGGGGCCTGTAGTGGAAAAAGGAATATCTTCAAATAAAAACTACACAAAAGCCTTCTACAAGACTTCTTTCTGATCTGTGCATTCAACAATCAGAGTCAAACCACACTTTTCATTGAGGAGTTTTGAAACAGTCTTTCTGTAGAAACCGCAAGCGGACATTCGGAGCACTAAGGTGCCTATTGTGGAAAAAGGAGTATCTTCAAATAAAAACTACACAGGAGCATTCTGCGAAACTTCTTTCTGATCTGAGCATTCAACTAGCAGAAATGAAACTTACTTCTGATTGAGCAGCTCTGAAACACTCTTTCTCTCGAAACTGCAAGCAGATATTCGGAGCGCTAACATTCCTTTAGTGGAAAAAGGGATATGTTCCAATGAAAACTACACAGGAGGATTCTCTGAGACTTTCTGATCTGTGCTTTCAACTAGCATAGTTGAACCTTACTTTGATTGAGGAGTTCTGAAACACTCTTTCTATAGAAACTGCAAGCGGACATTTGGAGCGCAAAGGGTCCTACACTTGAAAAAGGAATATCTTCAAATAAAAACTACACAGAAGCATTCTGCGTAACTACTGTCTGATCTGTGCATTCAACTAGCAGAGTTCAACCTGACTTTTGATTGAAGAGTTTTGAAACACCGTTTCTGTATATACGGCGAGCGGAAATTCGAAGCGCTAAGGGGCCTATACTGGAAAAAGGAATATGTTCAAATAAAAACTACACAGAAGCATTCTGTGAATCTTCTTTCTGATCTGTGCATTCAACTAACAGAGTTGAAGCTTACTTTTGATTGAGCAGTTCTGAAACTCTCTTTCTGTAGAAACTGCAATTGGACATTCGGAGCGCTAAGGGGCCTATAGTGGAAAAAGGAATATCTTCAAATAAAAACTACACAGAAGCATTCTGCAAGACTATTTTCTGATCTGTGTATTCAACTAACATAGTGGATCCTTACCTCTGATTGAGAAGTTCTGAAACTCTCTTTCTGTAGAAACTGAAATTGGTTTCGGAGCGATAAGGGGCCTATAGTGGAACAAGGGTTATCGTCAAATAAACACTGTACAGAAGCATTCTGTGAAACTTTTTTCCGATCTGTGCATTCAAATTGCAGAGTTGAACCTTACT
>NW_022097548.1:0-1730 GCF_006542625.1 Nomascus leucogenys
TTTCCCAAATGTCCGCTTGCAGATTCTACAAAAAAAAGTGTTTCAAAACTATTCAATCAAAAGTAAGGTTCAACTCTGTTAGTTGAATGCACAGATTAGAAATAAGTTTCACAGAATGCTTCTGTGTCGTTTTTCTTTGAAGATATACTTTTTCCAAGATAGGCCTCAAAGCGCTCCAAATGTCCACTTGAAGTATACACAGAAAGAGTGTGTCAAATCTACTCAATCAAACAAAAGCTTCAACTCTGTGAGATGAATACAGAGAAGAGAAAGTAATTTCACAGAAATATTCTGTGTGGTTTTAACTTGAAGCTAATTCGTTTTTCACCATAGGCCTCACAGATCTCCAAATATCCACCTGCAGTTTCTACAAAAAGAGTGTCTCAGAACTGCTCAATCAAAAGAAATGTTCTACACTGGTAGATGAATGCACAGATCAGAAAGAAGTTTCACAGAATACTTCTGAGTAGTTTTAATGGGAAGATATTTCGTTTTACACCGTAGGCCTCAATATTGTCCAAATATCCACTTGCAGATACTACAGAAAGAGATTTTCAAAACACCTCAATCAAAAGAAATGTTCAATTCAATGAAATGAATGCACAGAGCAGAAGGAAATTTCACAGAATGCTTCCGGATAGTTTTTATTTGAAGATATTTCTTTTTACACTCTAGGCCCCAAAGTGCTAAAAATGTCCACTTGCAGATTCTACAAAAAGAGAGTTTCGAAACTGCTCTATCAAAAGAAAGGTTCTACTCTGTGAGGTGAATGAACAGAATAGAAAGAAGTTTCACAGAAGGCTTCTGTGTAGCTTTTATGGGAAGATATTTCAATTTTCATCACAGGCCTCACTGTTCTCCAACTGTCCACTTGCAGATTCTACAAAAAGAGTGTTTCAAAACTGCTCAATCAAAAGTAAGTTTCTGCTCTGTTAGATGAATTCACAGATCAGAAAGAAGTTTCACAGAATGCTTCCGTGTAGTTTTTATGGGAAGATATTTCTTTTTTCGCCGTAGGCTTCAAAGCTTTAGAAATTGCACTTTCTACAAAGAGCCTGTTTGAAAGCTGCACAATCAAAAGAAAGATAAAAATCTCTGAGATGAATGCACAGTTCATAAAGAAGATTCAGATTACTTCTGTGTAGTTTTCATTTGAAGATATTCCTTTTTCCACGATAGGCCCCAAATCGCTCCAAATGTCCACCTGCATTTTATACAGAAGAGTGTTTCAAAACTGCTCAAATAAAGAAAGGTTCTACTCTTTGAAATGAATGCGCAGAATAGAAAGAAGTTCATAACATGATTCTGTGTAGTATTAGGGGAAGATATTTCATTTTTCACGGAAGGCATCAATGTTCTCCAACTGTCCACTTGCAGATTCTACACAGAGTGTTTCAAAACTGTTCAATCAAAAGTAAGGTTCAACTCTGTTAGTTGAATGCACAGATCAGGAAGTAGTTTCACAGAAACTTTCTGTGTCGCTTTTAAAGGAAATATTTCTTTTCACCTAAGACCTCAATGTTCTAGAATTGTCCTATTGCACATTATACGATGAGGCTGATTCAAAGCAGCACAATCAAAAGAAAGTTTCCACTCTCTGAGACGAATGCACAGTTCATAATGAATTTTCACTGATTACTTCTGTTTACTTTGCATTTGAAGATATTCCATTATCCACGAAAGACCTCAAAGTGCTAAAACGTCCACTTTTGTTTATACAAAAAGAGTGT
>NW_022097549.1:0-24821 GCF_006542625.1 Nomascus leucogenys
GAGCAGGAGCAGCAGCAGGAGCAGCAGCAGGAGCAGGAGCAGGAGCAGCAGCAGCAGAGCAGCAGCAGGAGCAGCAGCAGGAGCAGCAGCAGCAGCAGGAGCAGGAGCAGGAGCAGGAGCAGCAGCAGCAGGAGCAGCAGCAGCAGCAGGAGCAGGAGCAGGAGCAGCAGCAGGAGCAGGAGCAGGAGCAGCAGCAGGAGCAGAGCAGCAGCAGGAGCAGCAGCAGCAGCAGGAGCAGCAGGAGCAGCAGCAGGAGCAGGAGCAGCAGCAGGAGCAGGAGCAGCAGCAGCAGCAGCAGCAGGAGCAGGAGCAGGAGCAGCAGCAGGAGCAGCAGCAGGAGCAGCAGCAGGAGCAGCAGCAGCAGCAGGAGCAGCAGCAGCAGCAGCAGCAGCAGCAGCAGGAGCAGGAGCAGGAGCAGCAGCAGGAGCAGCAGCAGGAGCAGCAGCAGGAGCAGCAGCAGCAGCAGGAGCAGGAGCAGGAGCAGGAGCAGCAGCAGCAGGAGCAGCAGCAGCAGCAGGAGCAGGAGCAGGAGCAGGAGCAGGAGCAGGAGCAGGAGCAGGAGCAGGAGCAGCAGCAGGAGCAGCAGCAGCAGGAGCAGGAGCAGGAGCAGGAGCAGCAGCAGCAGGAGCAGGAGCAGGAGCAGGAGCAGGAGCAGGAGCAGCAGCAGGAGCAGCAGCAGGAGCAGGAGCAGGAGCAGCAGCAGGAGCAGGAGCAGCAGCAGGAGCAGGAGCAGGAGCAGGAGCAGGAGCAGCAGCAGGAGCAGGAGCAGCAGCAGGAGCAGCAGCAGGAGCAGGAGCAGCAGCAGGAGCAGGAGCAGGAGCAGGAGCAGGAGCAGCAGCAGGAGCAGCAGCAGGAGCAGGAGCAGGAGCAGCAGCAGAGCAGGAGCAGGAGCAGCAGCAGCAGGAGCAGGAGCAGGAGCAGGAGCAGGAGCAGGAGCAGCAGGAGCAGCAGCAGGAGCAGGAGCAGGAGCAGGAGCAGGAGCAGGAGCAGGAGCAGGAGCAGGAGCAGGAGCAGGAGCAGGAGCAGGAGCAGGAGCAGGAGCAGCAGGAGCAGCAGCAGGAGCAGGAGCAGGAGCAGGAGCAGGAGCAGGAGCAGGAGCAGGAGCAGGAGCAGGAGCAGCAGCAGGAGCAGGAGCAGCAGCAGCAGGAGCAGGAGCAGCAGCAGGAGCAGGAGCAGGAGCAGGAGCAGAGAGCAGCAGAGCAGGAGCAGCAGCAGGAGCAGGAGCAGGAGCAGCAGCAGGAGCAGCAGCAGGAGCAGGAGCAGCAGCAGCAGGAGCAGGAGCAGGAGCAGGAGCAGCAGCAGCAGGAGCAGCAGCAGGAGCAGGAGCAGGAGCAGGAGCAGGAGCAGGAGCAGGAGCAGGAGCAGGAGCAGGAGCAGGAGCAGGAGCAGGAGCAGGAGCAGGAGCAGCAGCAGGAGCAGGAGCAGCAGCAGGAGCAGGAGCAGGAGCAGGAGCAGGAGCAGGAGCAGCAGGAGCAGCAGCAGCAGGAGCAGGAGCAGCAGCAGGAGCAGGAGCAGGAGCAGGGAGCAGGAGCAGGAGCAGGAGCAGGAGCAGGAGCAGGCAGCAGCAGGAGCAGGAGCAGCAGCAGGAGCAGGAGCAGCGGCAGGAGCAGCAGCAGCAAGCAGGAGGGAGGTGAGGAGGAGAAAGGAGACAAAAAAGGCAAGAGACAAATCAATAAGTAGACCTGAAACTACACATCAGAGTATACTTATTGCTAAGGCATTTGGAAACCCATGACCAAAGGAGCTTACCCTGGGCCAAGAGCAAGAATTGGAACCCAGAAGAAACATTCAAATGAACCAAGACGTGTGTTCAGGAAAGATTTTCATCCCAGCCTTTCTTCTCAGAGGCTCTGTGACTTTGGGAAAACCTTTGGCTTATCCAGACTCCTGTTTCAAATTAGAAGAAAGGACCAAGTATAGTCCTTAAGATACAAGTCTGAAATCCTCTGTGAGATTCTTCAAGTGGCCTAAAGGCCTCATTCAAGACTGGGGACCAGAGTTGACTAGAAGGTACTAGAAGAAGACTGTGAGTTTCCAGCACAACCAGGAAGAGAGCTTGACCCCAATGCTGGACAGAGGAAAAACAAAACCAGGATTTCTTTTAAAATATGCTCTGCCACATGGCAAGCCTGAGCTCTGAATCTGTAGCCTGACATTGCTGACCGGTCACATACAAGATATCTTGTAAGGATTGGCATGCTAAGAGAAGAGTAGTTAAAGTCATTAAATATTAATGTAATCACTCTTTATTAAGCATCTACTATATGCCTTGCTCTATGTGATGTGCCATGGAGAGAGACCGTGGTGAATAAAACGGTCTAAGTTCCACTTTTACACTGTTGGTGGGAGTATAAATTAGTTCAACCATTGTGGAAGACAGTGTGGCAATTCCTCAGAGATCTAGAACTAGAAATACCATTTGACCCAGCAATCCATTACTGAGCATATACCCAAAGGATTATAAATCATGCTACTATAAAGACATATGCACACATATGTTTATTGCAGCACTATTCACAATAGCAAAGACTTGGAGCCAACCCAAATGTCCATCAATGACAGACTGGATTAAGAAAATGTGGCACATATATACCATGGAATACTATGCAGTCATAAAGAAGATTGAGTTCATGTCCTTTGTAGGGACATGGATGAAGCTGGAAACCATCATTCTCAGCAAACTATCACAAGGACAGAAAACCAAATACTGCATGTTCTCACTCATAGGTGGGAATTGAGCAATGAGAACACTTGGACACAGGGCAGGGAACATCACATACAGCGGCCTGTTGGGGGATGGGGGATGGCGGAGAGACAGTATTAGGAGAAATACCTAAAGTAAATGACGAGTTAATGGGTGCAGCAAACCAACATGGCACATGTATACCTATGTAACAAAACTGCACATTATGCCCATGTACCAGAGAACTTAAATTCATAATTTAAACTTATAATTTAAAAAAAAAAAATATATATATATATATATATATAAGTCTAGGTTCCTACTATCATGGAGCATTGATAAAATTAAATGAAAAATACCAAGAGTACAAAATAGAATCCACACCTATGCTACAACTCAGCAAAAATTAAAAATACAAAAAAAAAAAACTGGAGGAAAACATTGAAAAAAGATTTGGATGGCAGAATTATGAGTGACTTTTTTCCTTTTCCTTTTTTTAACAAATGACTTTTAATAGTTTTGTAGAACATATAGTAATAGCACTTGATCCCCATAAAGAAAGTATATTAGAGTAGCTAGGTTATGATGTAATAACAACCAACCCCTGCACCTCCAAATCTAAGTAAATTAAAAACAATATATTGAAATACATTCTTCTCATAATCCATGTCCATTTCAGGTGAGCTGAGGGCTCTGATCATCATAGTCACTTAGAGATCCAGGCTGAGGGAGCACCCACTCTTGTGAACTTGGAGGGTCTTGTACCCACAAGTAAATCCTCCAGCCTGGAAATGGCACATGTCGCTTCCATTCACGACTCTGGCTGGGAAGATTTACATCATCCCACCCTATCATGAGAGGGCCTGCAAGGTGGAGAGTCACAAATATCTAGCAAATGGGCTTACGAACTCCCAAAGAAGGGGAAGACGGGCAAGCATTGCATTAGATGACTTAGACTAGGAAGGGTCCAGAAGACTAGAGTTACCCGGAGAAAAAAATGACCTCAACTCCCCAGGGATCCACAGTTCAGCTGGGGAGTCCAGCCATCATCAGAGAGCACAATCTCTCCTCGACATGCTTCAGTCGTGAATGTATCATCGTGGAAACAATGAGAGTTATCTGGCAGCTTGATAAGAGGTGGCATAGACAGAAGAAAAGCCTTTCCCAGACACCAAAGAGTGACAGCTCTCTCCTAAAGACTAGAAACAACCTCACATCTACAGAAGAGGGGAGAAACAGCAAGAGAGATAGAAGCACGTTGTGTCCAACACTGAACATTTCACAGCAATCCCTGTTCTTGCCAAAGCACAGTACATCAGGGAAGAGGAGTGGGGGCCATTACTGTAATGAACAAGTGTTGGTCTTATCACCTGCTGCTATTCTAACACACTCTTGCCTTTTTAAATATCCTTTTGAGCTGAGGAAGACAAAGAAACCCTTTTTGGGTAATTTGGTTATCGACACAGCCTTCTTGAAAAGCCTTTTAAAGGGCTCCAAACCCACATGCAGCATCCTTTCCATGTAGTTCTCTGCCTTGCAGCCAGAACTGTGGTCTGTGACTTTTAGTGGCATCACGGAGAAGCCTTTGGTGTCTTAGAGCTTAGACATGTCTGTGAGGTGGATCAGATCAACTGTAGGCAAGTCAGTCTCTTAGCTATAGATTACATCCAATTGACCTGCTGCAGTTGTCAACTGGACAAATAATGATCAAATAAAAGACAGCTCCCTCTGGCCAGTCTAATCTGATCTATCAGCTCTCATGTGCATTGTCATGCCTGGGCCTCTGTCCTTGCCTTCCTTTCTTATCAAGACCCCAGGATGGCAGAATGCCTTTGATGGAGCCCCATCCCCATTCAGAGACCAGTCTTGGTTCTATCTAGGAGGAATTAAGACCACGCAGCTCAACATCAACTCCCTCTCATATTAATTCCCTCTCACTTCAAATCCCATTTCTAATAAATTGAGTGAATCCTATTTTGTCTTGCCTCTATGACCAAGCCACACCCTGTCCCTAATTTCTTAAAAGACTGTTTCTTAGCGTTGTTCTTATAGGACCCTCCCCCAGGCAGTGCCCTTCCTCTGAGGTCTGCTACCCCATAACTGGCTTCCATGATGCCAGTACCTTGCTGGCCCAGCTGTGTGCACACCAGGTCCTAGGCCTCTTTTTGGGAAATAAACTAGAGTTACCTATCTCTCCACCCTTTTCCCTTTCTTGTGATTATGCCTACAGCCAAGGGGGGCATTATTAATTACCATGGGACCTCAGTCATAACCATAGCTGATGAGATCAGAGGTGAACACCTGACTCCAGGGAAGCTAAGCCCCAGGCCAGGTTGAACCAATCAGCTTTTCGCTCCAAAATTTGAACTAGGAAGCCCAGACTGTGTGGAGCTGACTTTTGAGTCATTTTAATAGTGGAGCACCTAAATGCCCGAGGACTGGTGGTTTCCATCAGATCTGCGATCTTATAATGAACACCTCACCTTGAGAAAATTTGGGATGGACTTTGCTCCTGGCAAATCAAACTAAGACAAGCTGGGACTTGCCCTTTCCCTCTCACTGGTCCCTGTTGGCACTGACTCCCTGCATAGGCCCCACCTAAACACTTTTCTCAAAGTCTCATGGGTATCTGACCCCCAGCACCTGTCTACCCTGGTATCCAGGACTGGCCTTATTCATCCCATTGTGACAGAACCCCAGAGTCCTCTGCTGTCACCCCTTGCTGATTGTGAACTGAGTACCCAAGTAGATTTGACTAGCACTAGGGAAACATAGGTCCATCATGACCATATTTTCAGAGCCACCAATCTGGATATGCAGTCGGATGGGACTTTTGTATACAGCACATTTCCACATAGGAGGCAATTTGGGAGAAGTAGCTTGGATGCTACAATGTCAATATTTTGCAGATATTTTGAAGCTTTTTGGAAAATAAAATTATATCAAGGCTGATCCAATGCATCCAGGATACAAGGTTGTAACACCACCGGCCAATATCTGCACCCCCAGCCAGTGGGACAACAGTCCTGTAAACAGGGAGTGACATCAGTGTCAGAAGGGAAAAGCCTCCTCTGTGTCTACTTCCCCTTTCCAAGTCCCAAACCCTGTCTCATGGCTCCTGATGGCTTAGCAGCCAGTATGGCCCAGATAGCCAGTCCTCATCCTATAAAACAGACCCTCAACTCTCCCACCAGTCCAAGATGTCTGGCCCTGTGGTAATAGCCGAGCTCTGAAGTCTTGCTCATTACTTTGAGAAGCATACGCCCACTGGTGTTAAGCAGCCTCGAAAATAGTCCCACCTTCTCATATTTGCACACTTGTCCATTGCCTTCCCACAGTGACTAGGGGAACCACTGTCACCAACAGGATACGCAGAAATGAGAGTATGATTTCTGAGTTTGGTCATAAAAGACACTTTGGTTCTTTTGGATCACTTGCTCTGAGGGAAGCCAGCTGCCGTGTTGTAAGGATATTTCAGAAGCCCTGTGGAGAGGTCCATGTGGCAAGGAACAAAGGACGCCTGCCAAGAGTCAGCCGTAACTTGCCAGGCATGTGAATAAGCCATCTTGGAAGTAGATGCTTCAGCCCCAGGCAAGCCTTCAGATGCCTAGAGCCTCAGCCAATACCTGACTATAACCCTGTAAGAGACCCTGAACCAGAATCACCTGCTTAGGTCAGGTTTTTGACTCACATAACCTGTGAGATAATAAATATTTATTGTATTTTTGGTGGCTAAGTTCTGGATTAGTTTGTTTTGCAGTAATAGATAACAGACATACCACTTCTTCCTGTCCACCAGGTTCCTCTGTCTTTCCACCTGTGTCCCCAGCCAGGCTGTGCCATTGCAGGTCAATCTGCCACAGCTGGTGCCACATATACCCAAATGTCCACCAAGACAGGACTCATCACCACAGGCTATAGCCAGAGGCAGGAAACCCCTCAAAAATACTTCACTGTTCCCTTAACACCTGCAGCTGAAGCTACACAGCCCTTCATATTCCTGGGAAGGAATCCTTTAATTTTTTTTCTTTTATAGAATTTTCTGATTATAAAAGTGATACATATTAATTGTGGGAAATTTGGAAAATTCAGAACCGTGTTTAAAAGAAAATTTCAATAACCCACATTCTTACCACCTAAAAGGAATGACTCAAAATTTTGTTATAGTTCCTTCTGGAATTGTTTTAAACCAGAATCATTTGGTTGATGCAAATTTATATCCTGTGCTATTTTTTAACTTAACATTATATTATAAGCATTTTCCCATATCACAGAACATTCTAGGGATTTATGGTTTTTAATGACTGCATAGAATTACAATGTATAGATATACCATAATTTGTTTAACCAATCTCTATTTTTGGACATGTGGGTTGTTTCTGTCTTTGCTGTTATAAATAATGCCGCAACAAATATTCATGTACATCAATCTTTGTCCATGACTCTGATTAATTCTACAGCTCATAAATTTCTGTTTGCATTTCAATTCATTTCTCTAAATCCCTAAGTTTCTTTTTTAAAAATGTAATCACTAAGACATGCATAGAATTGAAAAGTTACAAAAGATTAGGCAGTAAAAAGCACATCCTTCTCCCTCCAGGGTCCTTGGTCCTCCAAGTTAATTTCTTCAGAGGCAATAATGGTTACCCATTCTGGGGTATTCTTGCAGAACCCTTCTGTGCATATATAATTATAGATGTAAAGGTCAGCTGTTCTCAAAGTGTGTTCCATGGACCCCTGGGGTCCTCAGGACCCTTTGAGGGAGTCTATAAGATCAAAGCTACTTTTATTATAATACCAAAGCATTATTCACCTGCTTCACTTTTATTCTAACAGAGGTATACAGTGGAGTTTTCCAAAAGCTATATGATATGTGATGACATCATCATGTTGACAGCTAATGGAATGTGTGCTTGTGTATTCTTAGGTTTTCCAGAATTTTCTAAGATAATCTTTTTAGAGTTCTTGATAATTTTTAAGGGTATAAAGGCTTCCCGACACCAAAATGTTTAAGATCTGTTGGTATAGATTTTAAAACACACATACATGTACATAAAAATGGTTGTATGCTATATGTATTCTGTGGCTTTTTAAAAACATATGGCAATATATCTTGGAGATTACTTCATCTCAACAGCTATAAAACAGTCTCCGTGTTTTTAATTGACTATTTTGTTCTATTTTATGGTTGTTCCACATGTATTTAACCAGCTTCTATTAATAGAATTTAATGTTTTAAAATATATCTTCGCTGCATTATTACTGTCACATAACAATATATGTTGTACAGAATAACCTTATGTGCCCTTCATTTTGTAAAAATGCAAGTATATTTCTACAGTAAATTCTTAGTAGTGGAATTGCCGGCTCAAGGGGTATGCACATTTGAAATTGGTACTGTCAAATTGTCTTCCATAGAGAATATATCCATTTTTATACCCACAACAGTTGAGAGCAATTATTTTCTCACATCTTCACTATCACAGTGTATCAGTTTTTTGATCATTAAAATCTGATAGTTAAAAATATGGCATCCCATTGTACTTTGAGCTCCATTTATTCCATTATGAGTAGATCAAGTATATTTTCCTATTTTAAAAAGTCACTTGTATCTTCTTCTCTGGAAAGTGTCTGCTTATGTATTTTGCCATTTGTCTTTTGATTTGTTGTTTTTTTTCTTATCGATTACTAGGATTTCTTTATATATAGGAAAATTAGCACATTTCTGTCTTTTGCCTTTTAATTGGTTTATCTTACCAGGCAAAATAAATTTTGCAACTATCAAATTAATAATTTGTTATGGCGTCTGGGTTATATGTAAGTTACGTGCGCACACACACACACACACTCTCTCATTTTAAATTTATTCTATATTTTCCTCTAGTGATTTTATGGGATATTATTTAATCTTTTTAGTCCATTTAAATTGTTTTCATAAAGATTTAGACAAGAATCCAACTTTACTCTTTAAATTTTCTTTCTACATGGGACCCATTGTCCCAACACTATTTATTTCATAAGAAGTCTTTTTTCCCCACTGATAAGAAATCCTACCTTTATTATAAAATTATTTTTGCCTGTATTTGGGTCTTTTTCTGGCTCCCCCATTTTGTTGCATGGATCCGTCTGTGTATCCCTCCCTAGCTACACACCATTTACAATATTATAGCTTTATAATAGGTAGAAAGCTGTTCCTTCCTTCCTATTATCCATTCTTTTCAGCATTTAGCTAAATATTCTTGCTCCTTTATTTTGCCATATAAATTTCAGAACTGACTCAGTTAGTTAAAAAAAATCCTGTTGCTTTGAGATTACTTAAAATTTATAAATTAACATAGGACAATCTGCCATCTTTACAATGTTGAGTCTTTCTGTCCAAGAACACAGGAAGTATTTTTACAGTGTTCTTAAGTAGCATTTAATAATTTCTTCACATAGATCTTGCATATTTCTCATAAAGTTTATTCCTATTGTTTCTTTTGCTATTATAAATGGAATTTTTTTCCTTTCAAATATATTTTCTAACTGTTTATATTATATATTATATTAGAATTATATATAATATTGGGATGCTGTTGGTTTTGGTTATATAATGATATTGAATTGGTTATACAATACATAATTTTGGTTATATAATGCTATTGAAGTGGCTATATATTATATAATACTGGAATTATATAATATTGGAGTTATATAATATATTATATAATATTGTAATGCTATTGATTTTCCTATATTCATTTTATATCTGGCCTTCTTACTGGATACACTTGCTTGTAACAGTTTTTCAGTTGGTCTTCTTGGATTTTTCAAGTATATACCATCTCAAAACAATGAAAATTGTGCTGCTTTCTGAGTTTTATACCTCCTTTCTTTCTGAAACCAGCTCAGTTTTCCCATAGGACTGATGTTTATAGCTTTTTTTCAGTAAACATAGATATTGACTTTCCTGTTCTTGAAGCTTGAGAAACTTATATTTGTCTTATCTGAGTTTCTTTCTCAGAAAACCAATCATCAGGCCTCCCAGATAGTATCAAGGAGTGGAAACTTTCCAGACCCCTTGTCTGACCACCTGCTGCCTGTTGAACATCTTCTCTTCCTTCCCTACTATATAAACCCCTAATTGTAGCCATGGAAAAAACTAATTTGAGCCTTGTCTCCCATCTCTCTGCAGACGTCACCCACAAGAAAGCTTTTCTTTTCTGACAATATCCACTGTCTCAGTGACTGGCTTTCTGTGCAGTGAGCAACTGACCTTCACCAAACCCTTGGCATTTGGAAACACTTCTCTTATCAAATTTCATTGGCTAGCTCCTCCAAAATAAAGCCAAATCATAGTAAGGATGTGTAGAATCTTGTGTTGTTCCTGACTCTATGGGAATGGTTCTAATATCTCACCAGTATGCCTAATGCTAGAATTGCCTTGAAAAAGACATCTTTATATTGAATTACGACTCTTACTTTTCTAAACTCCATGCTCCCATCAAAAATTCATATTCCCCAATCAATCATTGTGGCCCCCATCTTGCACCTATCAGGTGACATGTGATATGTGTACGTATCTCAAACTGGAGGAATGAATTTGTCATCTAGAATTAGATGGTAAACCCTCTCCTGGAGACCCAAAAATAAGGTATTTTTAAACATTTTCCTCTAAAAGGGATTACCAAAAGGTAGGCACCAGATACATTTCAGCTTAGGGCTGCTGAGTAAAAATTTACTACCGGGGCCTAATTTTCAGGGAACATTCAAGAAAGAAGACAGTGCTTGCAAAATCTTTCAACCCAAATCTGTTCGTATACTATTGTTCTATCTGAGCTCTCTTTCTTTCCTAAGCACCTATAGTCTTTGCCTGTCTCTAACTCACAAAGCATGCTGAGCCCTGGTCTCAAAATCATTTCAGACACACTCTCTATCCTCACCCACACCTGCTAACACTGACCTTGTGAAGACTGTGAAACCACACGTCAGTTTCCCAACAAACAGAATAGCCAGGAATGCTTACTAAAACTTTAGAATCCCAGGCTCCCCAACACCTGGTAAAGCTTATGTATACCATGATTTGAGAAGCACAGCCTTACAGTTTCATCAGTACTGCAGGAAGTGCTAAAGGTCCTACAAGGTCCAACTCTTCTTCCTCAACTCTTCTGATGAGAAGTTAAATTATCAGGCTCTTCCTAGAACTATTAGGTATGCTATGACCCCCATCCGGACAGGACAAATGCTATTTCTAAGCTACTCGGCTTGGAAACTCCAAGGATGCACATGCACTTCTGGAAAGGTGGAGACACACTCAAACCATCCGTGGGTAGATTCTAGTGAATACTCCGAACAAAGTGGATCAGACACGTCTGTCAAACCCAGACAAACCCAGAACTAGTGAGGTAACCTAGGAGCCTTCGTTAGAGAAATCAGCCTTTCCTGGAATGGGCCATGGGAGCCTATGATAGCAAGATCTTTCCAGCCATAGACAACATGTGCCCAAGGCTGGTTCTGTACATCCCTATCCATGGAGCAGCCCTGACTCTAATTCCACAGTGTCTCAATGCCTGCACTTGCTCCTGAACTGCTTCAGGTATTAGGGCTAACAGGAGCCACGATGGCATCTGCCACACCCCTGGTTACACTAGTCACTGGCTTGCTAGCTGCCATTTTCATGGGAGATGGTTGGTTGCCTTGTACCCATCTCTGCCCTCTTTCTACTTCCTCCTTTTCTCCACAGCCTGATGATGTTGAGCAGGTCTCACCTGCAAGTCTGAGTTATGGCCACTGGTAAGAACAAGCATCCCCGGCAATGTACAATCATATTTACAAACTGTGTACTGTTCACACACACAGTCAGGACCACTTTGGATGGTGGCCTTAGAATGCTGAGGAGATCCACAGGCAGCCTCCTGTGGTTGGAGTCAAGGGTGGTGTGAAGTGGCAGAACTGCTGAACTGCTTTTAAATTGGTCTTTAAGCAAACGAGTAAAGCAGCTCAGCCCATTAAGAAACCTTCACTCAGAAGCTGTCCCGCTGCCATGCCTCCCGGGGTGTTTGGGGACTTGGCTAATGAACCACCAGCACCGCCGCTAGTTACTTCCCTGAAAGTCACACCACATCAAGGCAAGTTTGCCGAGAAATGAATGCACTCCTGGCCCATCGAGGGAGCCCATCTGGTGAGTTTAGCTTCTGTCTCCAGCAGCACCACATAATGAACGAGGCTCCTTTGAGGGAAGCGAAGCATTTTTCCAGTCTGACTCTCTGCCTTCTTTACAGATTTTCAAAGCCTGGTGAAGGCAAGAGGTCTCCCTTTCTTTCAGGGAAGACTGCAGACTTTCATCTTGACTCAGGACCACAGGCTACACAGTCACAACTTAAACTCAGCAATCCGGGTTCTTAAATTTTGTCACTCATAAACTAAAAATTGCTCATTATTAGAGTTTGCGGAAGAGTCCAACTCAGTATTCACTCAAAAGTGAGGACATCTTTTGAGCCCGGCTGTGTTTCCCAGCTCCTACTGTGTGTGCAATGCTTTACAGGTAGGTGTACTCCAACACTTTCAGGAAGTCAGTGTCCTCCATCCCTGGGTCTGCGGTGCTATCACGATTAGCACTCACAGTGCAAATAATACTTCATGCGATTTCTTACTAGAACAAGTTTACCACAATTATTGTTAACTGGTGAGGTTTTCAAGAGCTGCTATTTTTGCTTTTTGTAAAATATAAATCACTGTTCATCTAGCTTTCTTATTATCAATTTAGAATATTATCACTTATTTGCTTAACCCTATGATGTACAGTGATCTATAGTGATCAAAAGTAGTTCAGGCTTATAATTTTCCAATAATTAAAGTTTAATATTTATCATGTTTATCCCTGTGCTGATTTGCTTTGTATACGGACACTTAAATGACACACTTATGTGCTGCCTATGAATTTGTGCCATTTGAATCACTTGAGCCTTCTAACAAAGAAAGTATAATAAAAATCAGAGTTATCTTAAAATCACAAGGCATTGTTTTAGCATATATAGACTCTTGTATGTGTTCTTTTTTTTACAATACAAATAATATGCAATATGTATTTCTTTATAGCAACAAATTTAACATAATTGATTTTGTCCTTCAATTATATTTTATCTCCACCAACTCCTATCAGTCACTGACAGAGGGAATTGATGGGTCAGGGAGGTTTCCGTTTCACTCAAGTAGACTATGATAAAAAAAAATTTAAGAAATTATAGAGGTTGAGGGGGCAATGACGGAGAGGCCATTGGTAAGGGATCCAAGTCCCCCAACCACTTCATTAAAGCACTGCAGCCTGTAATCTGGGTACACACTGAGTTTCTATGTTTGCAGAAAGAATCCTACTGCCAAAGTGTTTGAAATCTCTGCACTACACTTTTCTATTTATTCAAAATATTATAACCTTCTAAAACAATGCTAGAAAAATCCAGAAAGATGGCACTGTTAGTTGAGGAGAAAAGGTTGAAAAGGAAAAAGAAAAGGTGGAACTAGGCACAGAAACATAATAAAATTTAATCATCTCAATTTACCCTAGCAAAGCACCCAGCTGGGTGGATATCAGGAGGGGTGGGATGGGGATGATAAGAGATGACGGGGAATGAATGAGAGAACATCCTGGACCTTTTGGTTCAGGAAAACAAAGACAGATGTTCAAAACTGACTATGATACAGAAAAGAAAAAAAAAAAAAAGAAATGCAAATAGCATTGACCAAGGGGGTGAATCGTTCCAAGGAGAAAGGATCACTTTGATTATGAGCTACTAGAAAGGATACTTCTCCCTGAAACCTGGGTTGACATAATTTATTCAGCTGTGAATTTATTTAGCAGAAATTTGCCACTGAGAAGGCACTGGGCAAAGCCAAGGAAAAGATTCCAAGAACCAGGGATTCCCTTGTTTCTTTGACATTAAGTAAAGTAATCTAAGACAATGCTTTTCAAACTTGATTGTGCATACAAATCACCTGAGAAGGGAGGGCGGGGAACGGGGGAGGGTCCTGTTAAAAAAAGATTCCTATTCAGAAGGTCTGGGGCTAGCCTGAAATTCTGCATTTCTAATCAGCTTTCAGGTGATGCCAGTGCTGCTGGTCAGACACTTTGAGCAGTGTGGATCTAATGAACTCATGCCTCACTCAAGTGTTAGAGATACATCATAAGGCAGTAACTACGGTGACAAATACTGCTACTTGCCTACTCAATATCCCTTCTTTTTCTATTTCACAATGAGAGTCCCAGTTTTGTTTGGCAGGGCAATATGCTCAGCTAGAACCATTCAATTTTTCAATATAGTATCAATTGTAGTTGGGGTAGGGGAGTATGTGTGAAATAATTCTGGCAAAAGAAGTATAGGCAGAACTTCTTGGAGAAGGCATCTGTGATGGTTGGTACTGAGTGTCAACTTGATTGGATTGAAAGAGTCAAAGTATGAATCCTAGGTGTGTCTGTGAGGGTGTTGCCAAACGAGATTTAACATTTGAGTCAGTGGGCTGGGGAAGGCAGATCCACCCTTAATCTGGTGGGCACAATCTAATCAGCTGCCAGCGAATATAAAGCAGGCAGAAAAACGTGGAAAGGAGAGATGGGCCTAGCCTCCCAGCCTACGTCTTTCTCCCATCCTAGATGCTTCCTGCCTTCGAACATCAGACTCCAAGTTCTTCAGTTTGGGGACTCGGACTGGCTCTCCTCACTCCTTAGCTTTCAGATAGCCTATTTTGGGATGCTGTGATTGTGTACGTTAATACTTAACAAACTCCCCTATATATATACACACACACGTACATATAAACATATACATATGTGTATATATGTACATCTACATATATGTGTATATATGTATAGATTAGATATACATATATGTGTATATATGTAGATATACATATATGTGTATATATGTAGATATACATATATGTGTATATATGTAGATATACATATATGTGTATATATGTAGATGTGCATATATGTGTATATATGTAGATGTGCATATATGTGTATATATGTAGATGTGCATATATGTGTATATATGTAGATATACATATGTGTGTATATATGTAGATATGCATATGTGTGTATATATGTAGATATGCATATGTGTATATATGTAGCTATGCATATTTGTGTATATATGTAGCTATGCATATGTGTGTATATATGTAGATATGCATATGTGTGTATATATGTAGATATGCATATGTGTATATATGTAGATATGCATATATGTGTATATATGTAGATATGCATATATGTGTATATATGTACATGTGCATATATGTGTATATATGTACATATGCATATATGTGTATATATGTACATATATTCTGCTAGGTAGGTGTACTCCAACACTTTGAGGACATCAGTTTCCTCCATCACTGGGTCTGCAGTGCTATCATGAGTTGCACTCACAATGCAAATAATACTTCATGTGATTTCTTACTAGAACAAGTTTACCACAATTATTGTTAACTGGTGAGGTTTTCAAGAGCTGCTATTTTTGCTTTTTGTAAAATATAATCACTGTTCATCTAGCTTTCTTATTATCAATTTAGAGTATTATCAGTTATTTGGTTAACCGTATGGTGTGCAGTGATCTATAGTTGCATCAAAAGTAGTTTGGGCCTATCATTTTCCAATAATTAAAGTTTAATATTTATCACCTATATACCTGTGCTAATTTGCTTTGTATACATATACATATATCTGCATACATATATGTACACGTATATGTACACCTATACACATATATGTACACATATATGTACACCTGTACACATATATGTATATGATGAATACATATATGTATTTGTTATATATACATATCCTTTTAATTCTGTTCCTCTAAAAGAACCCTGAATAATACAGCATCCCTTCTTCCTGTTTAAAGGGCAAAATCTTTGGCAGAGGTTTTGGCTTTTGTCTTGGCTTTTGGTGTTTTCTCCCTTTTTCCTGCCTCAAATACCAACGCATACATGGAGGGGCGGCAGCAGCTCTCTGGCCATAACACTGAAAACTAGACTCGAGAAGGTGGTGCTGGAAGCAACAGCCTGAGTCCTTCAAGTCTCATGGATTGTCCTTACCTGCACCCCCAGTTTGGGTTTCTCCAAAAGCAGCCCTCAGAGGAGAATTCAGCTGCAAGTAGTTTATTTGGGAGTGATTTCAGGAAACACTGGTGGAGGGACGGGAAGTGACACAGGGAAGCAAAGGGAGCCAGTGGCAGTGTGTCGCCAAGCCAATGGCACAATTGGAACCTGGAGCTTAATCCCTGGGGAAGTCTGGGAGACAATGTAGAACAATTATCTAACCAAGGAGAGAAGAGGCTGGGGTATGTATCGACTCAATCCCACCTGTCCTTGGAAGAGGGCTGCTTCTGTAGGGCTTTAATTCTTCAGTACTCTGGCTTGCCCAGCGCACAGGCCAAGCATGCTCCCCTACCCCAAAACAGCCCCATGACTGTGATTGGGGGTATTTGCAATAGCAATAAGAACCTTATTGACAGGTATGGGTGGGATACTAACAGCATCTGCTACACCTGGGAAAATTCAATCTAGCCTCTGTTATTCTAGTCAGACACAACTCTAGCTGATAACCACTCCAGGAGTATTATTTTAAAAGATATTCTCACCCATATTGCACTAAGAGGCCAGTGCTTAACACTAAGCTGTGTATCTGTAATGCAGAATCCAAGGCAATATCTTTAGATGCAGGAAGCCTTTTCTAGCAAACTTTTAAAAGACACTGTATAAGCAACCACCTACTCTGCCAATGGGAGCAGCCAGCAGACCTCTCTACAATGTGGGGATTTTGATATAACACCCAGAGCTTATAAATATGTTACTTATTTTCTTAGTTCTTGGGCGAATCAAAGAGACTTTCAATGAGATCAGGAAAAAGCACTTTCTGGGTAGGGAAAACTCCCATCCTTCTAAATGATTAACATCCTTATGAATGACCTAGAAGATGAAATAAGAAAGTTACTCACAAGGCCACATGGTACCAAGCTGAGGCAAGGTGGAATGTGAATAAAGATTAAAAGAATGAGTTTCATAAAGTTCTTGAATGTGGAAACTGGAAGAGAGAACACCGACATCATCTTTTCTTCTTGTCTGAGCCCTTTGGCTGACCTTGAGGGGAATGGAAGCAGCATAGAGAAGGAAGGAGCCAGAGTCCCCCTCTGCTCCGCACAGAGCCTGGGTTCAGGGCTGGCTGCAGCCAAGGGAACACAGACTGGAGATTAAGCAGGCCTAAAGTTTCCAAAGTCAGTGATTTCAAAGAAAAATGCAGCAAAAAAAAAAAAGCAGCTGAGGGGCAGAGAGCAGCAAACTCCTCTCATCTGACCCATGGAATGAGCTTCGGGGAGGCAGGGCCAGAGAACCACCCAGACAAAACAAACAAAACAATAAGCCCAGCACCACAGAGGGAAAGGTAAGTAGCTTTCTTTCTAAAAATTTTTGGGAAATTTTTGCAGTCTTAAATATTTCCAAATCAGGTTTCAACATGGCTAAAGGGCATGCAGTTAAGCAAATGCTTTTGCTACATAAGACTAAACAATGTTTGTGTGTGTGTGTGTGTGTGTGTGGTGGCAGGGGGAGAGGGTGGTGGGGGGTTGGGGGTGTAGGAGGGTGGCTACACATTGCAATGATGGGATTGTCCTTCTCAAATTTTTGATGCAATTGCCATGAAGTAATCTTCATCAGTTCTTTTTTAGGTGCTTGTAGGCCTGTTGCCTTTATGAGTTTCAGTTTCTTTCTCTATAACATGAGATATACTCGCCCTTTCTACAACTTAGGTTGTTGCTAATGTCAAAGCAGAAAGGGTATCACAGATAAGCAATGGCTTATAAACTAGAAATAAATGTAAAACATTATGAATACTAACATTACCGTTGACCCCTTAACATGTCTGGGTTCATTGTTTATAAAATATTATTGTTTATGCATTGGTTTGACCTTGAATAATACAATGTGATTCTGAAGATTATGTGAGGCAGTATGCATGGAGACTTAGCATAGCACCTAGCACATAATTATGTTCTGACTATTGTTATTATTATCATCACCAACATCATCACCATCATCACCATCATCATCACCATCACAATCACTATCACCATCATCACCATCATCACCATCATCGCCATCACAATCACTATCACCATCATCATCATCATCGCCATCACAGTCACTATCACCACTATCACCAGCATCACCATCATCATCATCACCATCACAATCACTATCACCACTATTGCCATCATCACCACTATTGTCATTGTCATCTTGTGTGGTTCATTTTATATTATAAAGGTCCCCAAATCAATGAGTATTCTCTTCTTTTGATTCATGGGCATTTGGCTACTTGCGTTTCCTTTTTAAGCCAATCTCTAAGTCACCAAGCAGCATTAGAAAATTCAGTATTAAGACTTTCTCTGATACCCTAGGAGGCTTTTCTTCTCCAAAAGATGAGTAATGAATGAATTTGAGATTACTTTGAAAGCCAAATAATGTTCCCTGCCTATTGTTATTGCTTTTGCTTAATTTTCATTTGTGTTGACAGTCAGCACTCACCCGAGTGTTGTCACCAACAAGCCTGGGGAAATATAGCTCCTGAACATTTTCAACCAAACAGTCACGAAGCAGATTTTCCATTAGCCTTGGGGATATTCAAAGGTAGTTTACCACTTGTGGATGACAAATCAGGTGCATCCCACCCATCTCTCTTCCAAAGACTCATAGCACCACAGGATGTGAATGCTGGAAAAGCTCTTAGCAATCTAGTCAACCTTTCATTTTTCACGCAGGAAAAATGGGACACAGAAAAATAAAGGACATGTATAAAAACATACAGATAATGAAAGGTGGGAACAGGACCAGATCCCATGGCTGCTTAATTTTCATCCCAGTTTTCTTTCCACTACCCAGTGCCATCTCTTTTTGAAGTCAGATGACACCATCAGAGACTTGGCAGGGAATAGGGGAGAGGCAGTTCATGCAGGTGAGAGAAGCCAGGAGCAGCTGGAAATTAGCTGGCTGGAGTGAAGATGAAACGAACTTGGAAACAAGCCCCCGAACTAGATAGAGGTAGGCAGGAAACAAGGCAAGAATGGAGCAAACGTATCCAAGAAGCAGGCAAAAATGGATGGGAGCCCAAACCCAGCCAGCAGTGACACCTAGCCAAACTGCCTAGTGGCAACTGTCTGGGAGCCATACTCACAGGACTCATGACGTTACTGGCTCCTCCTTCTCCAGGAGTCCAGCCCTGACCTGGAGTGACCAGGGCTAAGAACTGGATCTATCATTCTGAGACATAAAGGGCTGGCTTTGGTTTCTGATGTTATTATGGTGCTGGTTGTTCCTCACCATTCTAAAGGGTCTCATCTGATGAAAGCATAGGGCAAGAGTGGAAACCACAAGCTGGGAGTGAGAATTCTCAAAGTCTTGAGTATAAAAGCCAGGAAAAATAGAGCAGGAATTTCCCCCCAAGCCCTAACAGTGAGAACATTCACAAAGGACTGAGTTTCCTCAAGAGCTAATAATTAGGGGAAACAAAAGAAACAGACACTTAATGAAAAGTCATTTTCATTTGTTTGTCCCATAACTTACGCATGCTTTAAAAAACAAATCATAAAAATCAAACTCTTTGCTTCTGAGCCAAATATACAAATTGTGTGGATGACTAGATTTCCTACTGCTATGGTCTGAATGCTGGTGTCCTGTAAAATTCATATATTGAAATCCTACCTCCCAAGGTAATGATACTAGGAAATGGGGCCTTTGGAAGGTGGTTAGATCATGAGGGCGGGGCCTCCATGAACAGATTAGTGCCCCGATAAAAGAGACACCAGAGGCCAGGTGTGGCGGCTCACACCTGTAATCCCAGCATTTTGGGAGGCCGAGGTGGGTGGATCACTTGAGGTCAGGAGTTTGAGATGAGCCTGGCCAACATGGTGAAAACCTGTCTCTACTAGAAATACAAAAAAATTACCTGGGCATGGTGGGGCCCACCTGTAATCCCAGCTACTCAGGAGGCTGAGGCAGGAGAATCACTTGAAACTGGGAGGCAGAGGTTGCAGTGAGCCAAGATGGTGCCACTGTACTCCAGCCTGGGTGACAGAGCAAAAAAAAAAAAAAAAAAAAAAAAAAGAACGAGAGAGACACCAGAGAGCTTGTTTGCCCCTTCTGCCAGGTAAGGTTACAGTGAAAAGACGGCTATCTAAGTACCAGGAAGCAGGCCCTCTCCAGGCACCAAATCTAACAGCAAATTGATCTTGGACTTCCCAGCATTTACAGCCAAGAAAAATAAATTTCTGTTGTTGATAAGCCACCCAGTCTATGGTATTCTATTATAGCAGCCCACATGGATGAAGATGCCTACCCACTGGCATCTTCTGAGAAGAACAATAGCTTAGTTTTGTGAGGATAAAGAGGGCACCTTAGGCAGAAAACAATATGTGCAGTGGTACAGAGGTAAGAAGCAGCATTCCCTGACCAGAGAGTAAGAGAGGTGGCTGGAGAATGGGGTATGTGTTAGGAGCAGCGGCAGAAAGGGTGGAAGAAGCAGGCAGGAAGTAGATTTCAAAGGACTCAGCACAAGGGATGGGGTAGTTTGGACTTTCCGATAGATCCTCACCATGACCACCCCGAAGCACAGTTTTTCCTCGTTATTCACATTTCAGTATTTGCAAATTCTCCTACTAAAATTTCTTTCTGTGTAACCCCCAAATCAAGTCTTGAGATGCATTTGCAGTCATCCGTAGACATATGCAGATGAGGGAAAATGTGCACGCCCCCAGCTGAGGTGGGACCAGGTGAAGCTCTGCCTTTATGTTTTGGCTGTCAGACTGTAAACCAGCACCCTTTTGCAGTCTATTGAGTGGCACATTTTTGTGCTTTTTGTTGGTGATTCTGAGGTAGGAGACCAGCAGGACTTGTTTTCTGGTCACAACCCTGCTGACACAAAACAGAATCTGATCCAGATGGGATGAAGTAAAGAAACTGGCAGAAACCAGCTGGGCGCAGTGGCTCACACCTGTAATCCTAGCACTGTGGGAGGCCAAGGCGGGGGCAAATCATTGAGGTCAGGAGTTCGAAACCAGCCTGGCCAACATGGTGAAACCCTGTCTCTACTAAAACTACAAAAATTAGCTAGGCACAATGGTGCATGGTGCAGGCCATTAGTCCCAACTACTCCAGAGGCTGAGGCAGAAGAATTGCTTGAACCCGGGAGGCAAAGGTTGCAGTGGGCTGAGACTGCACCACTACACTACAACCTGGGCGACAGAGACTCTGTCTCAAAAAAAAAAAAAAAACTGGCAGAAACCAGCAGACGGTAACAAAAGTGATCCCTAGCTGCCCTCGTTGCTCATTAGCATAACACACTCCCACTAGTGGCATGACAGTTTACAAATTCCATGGCAATGACCTGGAAGTTACCACCCCTTTCTAGAATGTTGTGGAATAACCTGCCCCTTGATTTGCATTAACATGTCCCTTAATTTGCAAGTATTGTAACTGCAAGTATTGCAAGTAACTGGATATAAATATGGTCACCAACAGCCCACAAGTGTGACTCTGGGCACACTGCCTATGAGTTAGCCCTGCTCCACCAGAAGCAGCTCCAGTTCAATAAAAGACTGCTATTTAACACCACTGGCTTACTCTTGAATGCTTTCCTGGGTGAAGCCAAGAACCTTGTATTAGTCTGTTCTCATACTGCTAATAAAGACATACCTAAGACTGGGTAATTTATAAAGGAAAGAGGTTTAATTGACTCACAGTTCCACATGGCTGGGGAGGCCTCATAATCATAGTGGAAGGTGAATGAGGAGCAAAGTCACATCTTACATGGTAGCAGGCAAGAGAGCATTTTATAAAAGGGGAATCCCCCTTTTATAAAACCATCAGATCTTGTGAGACTTATTTACTATGATGAGAATAGCATGGGAAAGACCCGCCCCCCGTGATTCAATTACCTCCTGCTGGGGTCCCTCCTACAACATGTGGGAATTATGGGAGCTACAATTCAAGATGAGATTTGAGTGGGGACACAGCCAAACCATATCAAAGCTTCCCTGGCTAAACCCCAATTCTGGGGCTTGCCTGTCCACCTGCTTCAATTCCACTGTTTAAAATAGCTCCCACATGTGGTGCTGAAGTGCTGCAGGGCCAGAAGGATGTGACATGACCTACAAAGAAAATGCATGTGTTAGATAAGCTTTATTCAGGCATGAGTTGTAGTTCTATTGGCTATGAATTCAATGTTAATTAATCAACAATTTGTATTAAATAGGATTTCTAAACAGAAACACACATAAAACAAGGTTTTTAACAATATGTTGCTAGAATGATTAAACTATTATGACCAAAAGCTTGCAGGAACCTAACTCCATATTTCCCCTAGGAGCAATGGTTTAGTATTTAATTCAGTGTTTGCAGCAACTGTATCGAATGTAACTACCGTGAATAATAAGAATCAACTGCACTTGGAATGGCTTTCATTTTATTTGACTTTTAAATCTCCATTTCACAAATTGGGACCCCTAAGTCTCACAAGGCTGAGACCTGCCCGAGGCTCCATAACTACTAAGTATCAGAGCCAGGACTTGAACACAAATGATCTGATTCCCACTCCCACCATATTTCTACTCTGAAATGCAGCAGATGCTAAAATAGCAGAAATACCAGTGTCCCTCAGGCCAGGTCTTAGAAATCTATAGTTAGCCATGTCATAAGACTGAAAGGTAATTCAGTGAAGGTCTTCTAGGATGCCTTAGCTGGCTCTTTACTGGAGGTAATGGCGAGGTAAAGACCTAGAATCCTGCCTGGCTCACTTGGGTTTGAGCTGGGTTTTATGAGAACTTGATTTATCAGTGGCCTGGTACAGGTTCCAAATTGAGATGTTGGCAGCCCAGGAGAAGCCAAGCATCTTAATATTCCAGATGCAGCCGTGCCTGGCAGCCTAGAGTCAGATAACAGCAGCATGGGTGTGTGCACACTTAATATTCCCTCCAGCAGCCCCATATCCCTCCTCCTGCTTCCAAGTCCTGCTATATTTTTTGATGAAAGCTAAACAGATTATGAAGGAAGCTGAAAAAGGACACAGTGTTTAAGGACCAACCTTGAAGGGGAGGCCCTTGGGGGCAAGAGAGAGCTACAGCTTTCTATTTAGACAGTGCTCCTTTTGGATAATTGGATGCCTGCTTCTCATGCAGCTGGTCAACTGAAAATGTATACACAATGAGTGAGTGGCGTGTGTGTGTTGTGTGTGGTGTGTGTGTGTGTGTGTGTGTGTTTGTGTTGAGCAAATGCGGTGAGG
Organism: Nomascus leucogenys; assembly: GCF_006542625.1. Taxonomy (NCBI): domain Eukaryota; kingdom Metazoa; phylum Chordata; class Mammalia; order Primates; family Hylobatidae; genus Nomascus; species Nomascus leucogenys. Next base: position 22,995 of record NW_022097549.1, read on the forward strand.
GAGGAACCAAAACAGCAGAAGAGAGAAGGGATTTTTTAATCTAATATGATGATAATTGACTATCTCCATGATATCCCTTCAAATCTGCGAAAATTGTAAGAACAGAAAATCCTTACCAGGCAATGTTTCTCCAAAGAAAGAGATCAAAGTGGAAACGTGTCAAATGAGACTGCAGCAGCCCTAGGCTAATTGTGAAGTTTGCCTTATGGGCCTCAGCTTCTTCCAAGGTCCCCTGCTGTCTCTTGGATACTTAGGGACCCCATACTAGCTCCCTATGTCTACCATCTATAGCATTGTAGGACTGAGTGTTAAAGAGATGCCATAAGCCAGCTAATTATAACCCCTACCCAACCTGGGCTGGTATACACACCTTGACATTATTAAGGAAGAGTCTTTCAACCTCTAATTGCACCTGTCCTTACTGTGATGGTTATGATGGAGAGGGGATACTTACCACTTACTTCCAATGGTCACCTATCCTACAGGTGATTCTCCAATGCAGGGGTCTGCAAACTGAGGCCCATGGGCCAAATATGACCTACTGCTTGCTTTTGCAAATAATGCATTATTTGTACATGGCCATGCTTATTATGTATCACCTGTGGCTGTGTTCATACTACAATGGCAGAGTTGAGTGATGTGACAAGTAATGTATGGTCCACAAAGCCTAGAATGTATACTGCCTGTCCCTGCACAGAAAAGTTTCCCAGCCCCTGCTTCAATGGAAAAGATGGGTTTTCTTACTGCACTGAAATCTGAAATCTGCCCTGGTGGTCACAGTCCTCCCCCTGGAGTGCCATGGGAGGCTATATCCTCCTCCAACAAACTGTTCCCCACCTTCCTCCATCAGACAACCCTTTGGTTATGTGTAATCAATCACTGTGGTTTGTTCTTTTTTCTCTCTTCCCCAAGATGGAAACCCCTTCCTTGTGCAGTCTCCACTTGCAGTTTAGAAAAGGACCCTTGTCCACACATGCTTGGCTCTGCCTTCTGAGGAAGCCATGTATGTCTCACACCCAACCCCACTCCCTCTCCTACCTCTACCCCAGAAATCTTTGGGTTCTTAAATATTTAAACAGAGAGTGCTAGATACAGCTTGTATTTATTCAACCATCAGTTCTCTTTATAAAGAGCCTGTCTGGTGACCTTTGCTTTGCCTATTAATTAATTTATAGCCCCCAGCCAACTAGGTGGGGTAGCAAGTAAATATAGACAAAGGGGAAAAGTTTCAACTTGGTTTGGCTAGACATTAGAATAGACGATTGTAGCCAAAAAGGAGCTTACAGTCCAATTCCTTTATTTGACAGATGAAAGAGCAGAGACCCAGAGAGCTTGTAGAATTTGTCCAATGTGTCAAAACTGAGCAGTACGGGGATTTAGACCAGAACACAGTAGTTTTCACTTCAGGATCACTCTTTCCACTGTTGTAGTTGTCTCTCTATATGGCTAATTCCCTTAGATCCACAGTAAAAATGTTTTGAGCGTCTTAACATAAACTGGGAGGAGAATAGCTCCTCCTCTCTAGGCCATATGATTCTTTATCCAATGGTTCCCCTTCCTACAACCTTCCCACTCGACTCTTTAATACTCCAAAGTCAGGACCAGGATGTTCAGAAAAAAATACCAGCACATATAATTGATATAATTTATTAAGTACTTGTTATGTACTAAGCACTCTGACAACTACATCTACACTGATCATCTCATTTAATCCTTACAATAAAAAAGAGAGAGATCATTATTATTCACATTGTATGAGTCACAAAATAGGGTTTTAAAGAGCTACGTAAGTGGTCTTTTGGTGAAACCCAAACCAGACAATCTGAC
>NW_022097550.1:0-31673 GCF_006542625.1 Nomascus leucogenys
TGTGAAACTTCTTTCTGATATGTGCATCCAACTGATTTGAACCTTTCTTTTGATTGAGGAGTGTTCAAACACTCTTTCTTTAGAAACTGCAAGCGGACATTCGAAGTGCTAAGAGGCCTATAGTGGAAAAAGAGTTGTTTTCAAACAAAATTAGACAGAAGCTTTCTGTGAAACATCTTTCTGATCTGTGCATTTAACTAACAGATTTGAACCTTACTTTTGAATTAGGAGTTCTGAAGCACTCTTTAAGTGGAAACTGCAAGGGAAAATTCGGAGCGCTAAGAGGCCTCGAGTGGAAAATGTAATATCTTCAATTAAAAACAACACAGAAGCATTCTGTGAAACTTCTTTCTGATCTGCGCATTCAACTGAGTTGAACCTTACATTTGATTGAGGAGTTCTGAAACACTCTTTCTCTAGAAACTGCAAGTGGACATTTCTAGCAGTAAGAGGCCTATAGAGAAAAAGGAATATCTTCAAACAGAAACTACACAGAAGCATTCTGTGAAACTTCTTTCTGATGTGTGTATTCAACTAACAGAGTTGAACATTACTTTTGATGGAGGAGTTCTGAACCACTCTTTCTGTAGAAAGTGAAAGTGGGTATTCGGAGCACTAAGAGGCCCATAGTGGAAAAAGGAATATCTTCAAACAAAAACTACACAGAAGCATTCTGCGAAACTTCTTCCTCATCTGTGCATTCACCTAACAGAGTTCAACCTTACTTTTAATTGAGGAGTTTTGAAACACTCCTTCTGTAGAAACTGCAAGTGGACATTCGGAGCGCTAAGAGGCCCATAGTGGAAAAGAAATATCTTCAAATAAAAGCTACACAGAAGTATTCTGTGAAACTACTTTCTGATCTGTGCATGCAATTAACAGAGTTGAACCTTACTTTTGATTGAGGAGTTCTGAAACACTCTTTCTGTAGAAACTCCAAGTGGACATTCCGAGCGCTAAGAGGCCTATAGTGGAAAAAGGAATATCTTCAAATAAAAACTACACAGAATATTCTGTGAAACTTCCTTCCGATCTGTGTATTCAACTAACAGAGTTGAACCTTACTTTTGATTGAAGAGTTCTGAAACCCTCTTTCTGTAGAAACTGCAATTGGACATTCGGATTGCTAAGAGGTCTATAGAGGAAAAAGGAATGTCCAAACGAAAACTGCACAGAAGAATTCTGTGAAACTTCTTTTTGATCTGTGTATTCAACTTACAGGGATGAACCTTAGTTTGATTGAGGAGATCTGAAACACTGTTTCTGTAGAAACTGCAAGTGGACAATCTGAGCGCTAAGAGGAGTGCAATGGAGAAAGGAATATCTTCGAATAAAAGCTACACAGAAGCTTCCTGTGGAACTACTTTCTGATCTGTGAATTGAACTAAGAGAGTTGAAACTTAGTTTTGAATGAGGAGTTCTGAAACGCTCTCAGTGTACAAACTGCAAGAGGACATTCGGAGCGCTAAGAGGTCTACAATGGAAAAAGGAATATCTGCAAATTAAAATTACACGGAACCATTCTGTGAAACTACTTTCATATCTGTGCATTCTACTAACAGAGATGAACCTTAGTTTTGATTGAGGAGTTTTGAAGCACTCTTTCTGTAGGAACTGTTAGTGGACATTCGGAGCGCTAAGAGGCCTATAGTGGAAAAAGGAATATATTCAAATAAAAAATACATAGAAGAATTCTGTGAAACTTCCTTCTGATCCGTGCATTCAACTAACAGATTTGAATCTTACTTTTGATTGAGGAGTTCTGAAACACTCTTTCTGTAAAAACTGCAAGTGGACATTCGGAGCGCTAAAAGGCCTACAGTGGAAAAAGGAATATCTTCAAATAAAAATTACACAGAATAATCATTCTGTGGAACTTCTTTCTGATCTCTGCACTCAACTAACAGAGTTGAACACTGCTTTTGAACGATGAGTTCTGAAACAGTCTGTACAAACTGCATGTGGACATATGGAGCGCTAAGGTGTCTATAGTGGAAAAAGGAATATCTTCAAATAAAAACTACACAGAAGCATTTTGCGAAACTTCTTTCTGATCTGTGCATTCAACTAACAGAGATGAACCTTACTTTTGATTGAGGAGTTCTGAAACACTCTTTCTGTAGAAACTGCAAGCGGACATTCTGGCCGCTAAAAGGCCTTTAGTGGAAAAAGGAATATCTTCAAATAAAAGCTACACAGAAGCATTCTGTGAAACTTCTTTCTGATCTGTGCATTCAACTAACAGAGTTGAACCTTACTTTTGATTGAGGAGTTGTGAAACACACTTTCTGTAGAAACTGCAAGTGGACATTTGGAGCGCTACGTGGCTTATCGTGGAAAAAGGAATATCTTCAAATAAAAACTATACAGAAGCATTCTGTGAAACTTCTTTCTGATCCTTGCATTCAGCTAACAGCAATGAACCTTACTTTTGATTGAGTAGTTCTGAAACACTCTTTCTGTAGAAAATGCAAGTGGACATTCCGAGCGGGAAAGGGCCTATAGTGGAAAAAGGAATATCTTCAAATAAAAACTACAAAGAAGCATTCTGTGAAACTTCTTGCTGATCTGTGCGTTCAACTAACAGAGTTTTTTTTTTTTTTTTTGAGACGGAGTCTCGCTCTGTCGCCAAGGCTGGAGTGCAGTGGCGCAGTCTCGGCTCACTGCAAGCTCCGCCTCCCGGGTTCACGCCATTCTCCTGCCTCAGCCTCTCCGAGTAGCTAGGACTACAGGCGCCCGCCACCACGCCCGGCTGTTTTTTTGTATTTTTAGTAGAGACGGGGTTTCACCGTGGTCTCGATCTCCTGACCTCGTGATCCACCCGCCTCGGCCTCCCAAAGTGCCGGGATTACAAGCGTGAGCCACCGCGCCCGTCCTCAACTAACAGAGTTGAACATTACTTTTGATTGAGGAGTTTTGAAACACTCTTCCTGTAGAAGCTGCAAGTGGGTATACGGAGGGCTAAGAGGCCTATAGTGGAAAAAGGAATATCTTCAAATTAATACTACACAGAAGCATTCTTTTAAACTTCTTTCTGATCTGTTCATTCAACAAACAGAGTTGAAACTTACTTTTGATTGAGGAGTTCTGAAACACTCTTTCTGTAGAAACTGCAAGCGGACATTCGGAGCGCTAAGAGATGTATCGTGGAAAAAGAAATATCTTCAAATTAAAATTACACAGAAGCATTCTGCGACTCTACTTTCTTATCTGCACATTCAACTAACAGAGTTGAAGCTTACTTTTGATTGAGGAGTTCTGCAACACTCTTTCTGTAGAAACTGCAAACGGAGATTAGGAGCGCAAAGAGGCCAACAGTGGAGAAAGAAATATCTTCAAATAAAAACTACACAGAAGCGTTGTGTGAGACTTCTTTCTGATATGTTCATTCAACTAACAGAGTTGAAGCTTACTGTTGACTGAGGAGTTCTGAAACACTTTCTGTAGAAATTGCAAGTGGACATTCGGAGTGCTAAGAGGCCAATATTGGAAAAAGCAATATCTTCAAATAAACACTACACAGGAGTTTTCTGTGAAACTTCTTTCTGATATGTGCATCCAACTGATTTGAACCTTTCTTTTGATTGAGGAGTGTTCAAACACTCTTTCTTTAGAAACTGCAAGCGGACATTCGAAGTGCTAAGAGGCCTATAGTGGAAAAAGAGTTGTTTTCAAACAAAATTAGACAGAAGCTTTCTGTGAAACATCTTTCTGATCTGTGCATTTAACTAACAGATTTGAACCTTACTTTTGAATTAGGAGTTCTGAAGCACTCTTTAAGTGGAAACTGCAAGGGAAAATTCGGAGCGCTAAGAGGCCTCGAGTGGAAAATGTAATATCTTCAATTAAAAACAACACAGAAGCATTCTGTGAAACTTCTTTCTGATCTGCGCATTCAACTGAGTTGAACCTTACATTTGATTGAGGAGTTCTGAAACACTCTTTCTCTAGAAACTGCAAGTGGACATTTCTAGCAGTAAGAGGCCTATAGAGAAAAAGGAATATCTTCAAACAGAAACTACACAGAAGCATTCTGTGAAACTTCTTTCTGATGTGTGTATTCAACTAACAGAGTTGAACATTACTTTTGATGGAGGAGTTCTGAACCACTCTTTCTGTAGAAAGTGAAAGTGGGTATTCGGAGCACTAAGAGGCCCATAGTGGAAAAAGGAATATCTTCAAACAAAAACTACACAGAAGCATTCTGCGAAACTTCTTCCTCATCTGTGCATTCACCTAACAGAGTTCAACCTTACTTTTAATTGAGGAGTTTTGAAACACTCCTTCTGTAGAAACTGCAAGTGGACATTCGGAGCGCTAAGAGGCCCATAGTGGAAAAAGAAATATCTTCAAATAAAAGCTACACAGAAGTATTCTGTGAAACTACTTTCTGATCTGTGCATGCAATTAACAGAGTTGAACCTTACTTTTGATTGAGGAGTTCTGAAACACTCTTTCTGTAGAAACTCCAAGTGGACATTCCGAGCGCTAAGAGGCCTATAGTGGAAAAGGAATATCTTCAAATAAAAACTACACAGAAATATTCTGTGAAACTTCCTTCCGATCTGTGTATTCAACTAACAGAGTTGAACCTTACTTTTGATTGAAGAGTTCTGAAACCCTCTTTCTGTAGAAACTGCAATTGGACATTCGGATTGCTAAGAGGTCTATAGAGGAAAAAGGAATGTCCAAACGAAAACTGCACAGAAGAATTCTGTGAAACTTCTTTTTGATCTGTGTATTCAACTTACAGGGATGAACCTTAGTTTGATTGAGGAGATCTGAAACACTGTTTCTGTAGAAACTGCAAGTGGACAATCTGAGCGCTAAGAGGAGTGCAATGGAGAAAGGAATATCTTCGAATAAAAGCTACACAGAAGCTTCCTGTGGAACTACTTTCTGATCTGTGAATTGAACTAAGAGAGTTGAAACTTAGTTTTGAATGAGGAGTTCTGAAACGCTCTCAGTGTACAAACTGCAAGAGGACATTCGGAGCGCTAAGAGGTCTACAATGGAAAAAGGAATATCTGCAAATTAAAATTACACGGAACCATTCTGTGAAACTACTTTCATATCTGTGCATTCTACTAACAGAGATGAACCTTAGTTTTGATTGAGGAGTTTTGAAGCACTCTTTCTGTAGGAACTGTTAGTGGACATTCGGAGCGCTAAGAGGCCTATAGTGGAAAAAGGAATATATTCAAATAAAAAATACATAGAAGAATTCTGTGAAACTTCCTTCTGATCCGTGCATTCAACTAACAGATTTGAACCTTACTTTTGATTGAGGAGTTCTGAAACACTCTTTCTGTAAAAACCGCACGTGGACATTCGGAGCGCTAAAAGGCCTACAGTGGAAAAAGGAATATCTTCAAATAAAAATTACACAGAATCATTCTGTGGAACTTCTTTCTGATCTCTGCACTCAACTAACAGAGTTGAACACTACTTTTGAACGATGAGTTCTGAAACAGTCTGTACAAACTGCATGTGGACATATGGAGCGCTAAGGTGTCTATAGTGGAAAAAGGAATATCTTCAAATAAAAACTACACAGAAGCATTTTGCGAAACTTCTTTCTGATCTGTGCATTCAACTAACAGAGATGAACCTTACTTTTGATTGAGGAGTTCTGAAACACTCTTTCTGTAGAAACTGCAAGCGGACATTCTGGCCGCTAAAAGGCCTTTAGTGGAAAAAGGAATATCTTCAAATAAAAACTATACAGAAGCATTCTGTGAAACTTCTTTCTGTTCTGTGCATTCAACTAACAGTGTTGAACCTCACTTTGAGAAGTTTTGAAGCACTCTTTCTGTAGAAACCGCAAGTGGACATTTGGGGTGCTAAGAGGCCTATCGTGGAAAAAGGAATATCTTCAAATAAAAACCACACAGAAGCACACTGTGAAACTTCCTTCTGTTCTGTGCATTTAACTAACATAGTGGAAGATTACTTTTGATTGAGGAGTTTTGAAACACTCTTTCTGTACAAACTGCAGGTGGACAGTTGGAGTGCTACGCGGCCTATCTTGGAAAAAGGAATATCTTGAAATAAAAACCACACAGAAGCATTCTGTGGAACTGATTTCTGTTCTATGCATTTAACGAACGGAGTTGAACCTTACTTTTCATTGACGAGTATTGAAACACACTTTCTCTAGAAATTGCAAGTGGACATTTGGAGCGCTAAGAGGCCTATCGTGGAAAAAGGAATATATTAAATAAAAACTACACAGAAGCATTCTGTGAAACTTCTTTCTGATCTGTGCAATCAACTGAGTGGAAAATTACTTTTGATTGAGGAGTTTTCAAAGACTTTCTGTAGAAACTGCAATTGGACATTTGGAGCGTTACGCGGCCTATCGTAGAAAAAGGAATATCTTCAAATAAAAACCACACAGAAGTATTCTGTGAAACTTCTTTCTCATCTGTGCATTCAACTAACAGTGTTGAACCTCACTTTTGATTGAGGTGTTTTGAAACCCTCTTTCTGTAAAAACTGCAAGTGGACATTTGGAGTGCTAAGAGGCCTATCGTGGCAAAAGGAATATCTTCAAATAAAAACCACACAGAAGCATTCTGTGAAACTTCCTTCTGATCTGTGCATTTAACTAACAGAGTGCAAGCTTACTTTTGATTGAGGAGTTTTGAAACACTCTTTCTATACAAACTGCAGGTGGACACTTAGAGCGCTGCGCGGCCTATCTTGGAAAAAGAAATGTCTTGAAATAAACACCACACAGAAGCATTCTGTGAAACGTCTTCCTTATCTGTGCATTCAACTAACAGAGTTGAACCTTACTTTTGATTGAGGAGTTTTGAAACACTCTGTAGAAGCTGAAGGTGGATATTTGGAGCGCTGTGAGTCATATCATGGAAAAATGAATACCATCAAATAAAAACTATATAGAAGCATTCTGTGAAACTCCTTTCTCATCTGTGCATTCAACTAACAGAGTTGAATTATACTTTTGACTGAGCAGTTTAGAAACACTCTTTCTATAGAAACTGCCAGTGGACATTAGGAGCGCTACGCAGCCTATCGTGGAGAAAGGAATATCTTCAAATAAAAACTACTCAGAAACATTTTGTGAATCTTCTTTCTGATTTGTGCATTCCACTAAAAGAGTTGAACCTTACTTTTGATTGAGGAGTTTCGAAACACTCTTTCTGTAGAAACTGCAGGTGGATATTTGGAGCGCTATGCGGCATATCATGGAAAAATGAATATCATCAAATAAAAACTACATAGAAGCATTCTGTGAAACTTTTTTCAGATCTGTGCATTCAACTAACAGAGTTGAACTATACTTTTGATTGGGGATTTTTGAAACACTCTTTCTATAGAAACAGCAAGTGGACATTTGGAGTTCTACGCAGCCTATCGTGGAAAAGGAATATCCTCAAATAAAAACTACCCAGAAGCATTTTGTGAAACTCCTTTCTGATGTGTGCAACTAAATGAGTTGAACCTTACTTTGGTTGAGGAGTTTTGAAACACTCTTTCTGTAGAAACTGCAAGTGGACATATGGAGCGCTACTCGGCCTATCATGGAAAAAGTAATATCTCCAAATAAAAACTACACAGAAGGATTCTGTGAAACTTCCTTCTGATCTGTGCATTCAACTAACAGAGTTGAACCTTACTTTTGATTGAGCAGATCTGAAACACTCTTTCTGTAGAAACTGCAGGTGGACATTCTTAATGCTAAGGGGCCTATAGTGGAGAAAGGAATATATTAAATAAAAACTACACAGAAGCATTCTGTGAAACTTCTTTCTAATCTGTGCAATCAACTAACAGAGTGGAAAGTTACTTTTGATTGAGGAGTTTTCAAAGACTCTTTCTGTAGAAACTGCAATTGGACATTTGGAGTGTTACACGGCCTATCGTAGAAAAGGGAATATCTTCAAATAAAAACCACATAGAAGTATTCTGTGAAACTTCTTTCTGATCTGTGCATTCAACTAACAGAGTTGAACCTTACTTTTGATTGAGGAGTTTTGGAACACTCTTTTTGTGGAAACTGCAAGTGGACATTTGGAGCGCTACGCGGCCTATCATGGAAAAATGAATATCTAGAAATAAAAACTACACAGAAGCATTCTGTGAAACTTCTTTCTGATCTGTGCATTCAGCTAACAGAGTTGATGCTTACTTTTGATTGAGGAGTTTTGAAACACTCTTTCTGTAGAAACTGCAAGTGGACATTTGGAGCACTTGGCGGCCTGTAGTGGAAAAGGGAATATCTTCAAATAAAAACTAAACAGAAGCATTCTGTGAAACTACTTTCTGAGGTGTGCATTCCACTAACAGAGTTGAACTTCACTTTTGGTTGAGGAATTTTGAAACACACTTTCTGTAGAAACTGCAAGTGGATATATGGAGCGCTACGTGGCTTATCGTGGAAAAAGGAATAGCTTCAAACAAAAACTATACAGAAGCATTCTGTGAAACTTCTTTCTGTTCTGTGCATTCAACTAACAGTGTTGAACCTCACTTTGAGAAGTTTTGAAACACTTTCTGTAGAAACTGCAAATGGACATTTTGGGTGCTAAGAGGCCTATCGTGGCAAAAGGAATATCTTCAAATAAAAACCACACAGAAGCATTCGGTGAAACTTCCTTCCGTTCTGTGCATTTAGCTAATACAGTGGAAGCTTACTTTTGATTGAGGAGTTTTGAAACACTCTTTCTGTACAAACTGCAGGTGGACATTTTGAGCGCTATGCGGCCTAACTTGGAAAAAGAAATATCTTGAAATAAAAACCACACAGAAGCATTCTGTGAAACTTCTTTCTGATCTGTGCATTCAACTAACAGACTTGAACCTTACTTTTGATTGAGGAGTTTTGAAACACTTTCTGTAGAGACTGCAAGTGGACATATGGAGCGCTACGCAGCCTACCGTGGAAAAAGGTATATGTACAAATAAAAACCACACAAAAGCATTCTATGAAACTTCCTTCTGTTCTGTGCATTTAACTAAAAGTGTTGAACCTTACTTTTGATTGAGGAGTTTTGAAACACTCTTTCTGTAGAAACTGCAAGTGGACATATGGAGGGCTACGTGGCTTATCGTGGAAAAAGGAATAGCTTCAAACAAAAACTATACAGAAGCATTCTGTGAAACTTCTTTCTGTTCTGTGCATTCAACTAACAGTGTTGAACCTCACTTTGAGAAGTTTTGAAACACTTTCTGTAGAAACTGCAAATGGACATTTTGGGTGCTAAGAGGCCTATCGTGGCAAAAGGAATATCTTCAAATAAAAACCACACAGAAGCATTCTGTGAAACTTCCTTCCGTTCTGTGCATTTAGCTAACACAGTGGAAGCTTACTTTTGATTGGGGAGTTTTGAAACACTCTTTGTGTATAAATTGCAGGTGGACATTTTGAGCGCTATGCAGCCTAACTTGGAAAAAGGAATATCTTGAAATAAAAACCACACAGAAGCATTCTGTGAAACTTCTTTCTGATCTGTGCATTCAACTAACAGACTTGAACCTTACTTTTGATTGAGGAGTTTTGAAACACTTTCTGTAGAGACTGCAAGTGGACATATGGAGCGCTACGCAGCCTACCGTGGAAAAAGGTATATGTACAAATAAAAACCACACAAAAGCATTCTATGAAACTTCCTTCTGTTCTGTGCATTTAACTAAAAGTGTTGAACCTTACTTTTGATTGAGGAGTTTTGAAACACTCTTTCTGTAGAAACTGCAAGTGGACATTTGGAGCGCTACGTGGCCTAATGTGGAAAAAGGAATATCTTCACATGAAAACGACACAGAAGCATTCTGTTAAACTACTTTCAGATCTGTGCATTCAACTAAGAGAGTAGAACCTTACTTTGGATTGAGGAGTTTTGAAACACACTTTCTGTAGAAACTGAAAGTGGATATTTGGAGCGCTAAGAGGTCTATCGTGGAAAAACAAATATCTTCAAACAAAAAATACACAGAAGAATGCTGTGAAACTTCTTTCTTATCTGTGCATTCAACCAAGAGAGCTGAACCTTACTTTTGATTGAGGACTATTGAAACACTCTTTCTGTAAAAACTGCAAGTGGACATTTGGATTGCTACAAGGCCTATGATAGAAAAAGGAATATCTTCAAATAAGAACTACACAGAAGCATTCTGTGAAACTTCTCCCTGATCTGTGCATTCAACTAACAGAGATAAACCTTACTTTTGATAGAGGAGTTTGAAACACTCTTTCTGTAGAAACTGCCAGTGGACATTTGGAGCACTACACGGCCTATCGTGGAAAAGGAGTATCTTCAAATAAAAACTACACAGAAGCATTCTGTGAAACTTCTTTCTGATCTGTGCATTCAACTAACAGAGTTGAACCTTAATTTTGATTGAGGAGTTTTGAAACACTCTTTCTGTAGATACTGCAAGTGGACATTTGGATCACTACGTGGCACATAGTGAAAAGGGAATATCTTCAAATAAAAACAACACAGAAGCACTCTGTGAAACTTCTTTCCACTCTGTGCATTCAACTAACAGAGTTCAACCTCACTTTTGATTGAGAAGTTTTGAAACATTCTCTCTTTAGAAAATGCAAGTGGACTTTGGAGCGCTACGCTGCCTATTGTGGAAAAAGGAATATCTTCAAATAAAAACTACACAGAATGGTTCTGTGAAACTTCTTTCTGATCTGTGCATTCAACAAACTGAGTTAAAACTTACTTTTGATTGAGGAGTCTTGAAACCCTCTTTCTGTAGAAACTGCAAGTGGACATTTGTAGCGCTACAAGGCTTATCATGGAAAAAGGTATCTCTTAAAAATAAAACTGCGCAGAAGCCTTCTGTGAAACTTCTTTCTGATATGCGCATTCAACTAACAGAGATGAACATTACTTTTGATTGAGGAGTTTGGAACACTCTTTCTGTAGAAACTGCAAGTGGACAACTGAAGCGCTACGCAGCCTATCGTTTAAATAGAAATATCTTCAAATAAAAACTACACAGAAGCATTCTGTGAAAATGATTTCTGATCTGTGAATTCAACTAGCAGAGTTGAAACTTTCTTCTGTGTGAGGAGTTTTGAAACACTCTTTCTGTAGAAACTGCAAGTGGACATTTGGAGCCCTAAGAGGCCTATAGTGGAAAAAGGAATGTCTTCCAATAAAAACTGCTCAGAAGCATTCTGTGAAATTTCTTTCTGACTGTGCATTCAAATAACAGAGTTGAACCTTACTTTTGATTGAGGAGTTTTGAAACACTCTTTCTGTAGAAACTACAAATGGACAATTAGAACGCTAAGAGGCCTATCATGGAAAAGGAATATCTTCAAATTAAAACTACACAGAAACATTCTGTGAAACTTCTTTTTGATCTGTGTATTCAACTAACAGAGTTGAACCTTACTTTTGATTGAGGAGTTTTCAGACACTCTTTCTGTAGAATCTGCAGGTGGACATTTGGAGCGCTACGCAGCCTATCGTGGAATAAAGAATATCTTCAAATAAAAACTACACAGAAGCATTCTGTGAAACTTCTTTCTAATCTGTGCATTCAAATAACGGAGTTGAACCTCACGTTTGATTGAGGCGTTTGGAAACCCTCTTTCTGTGGAAACTGGAAATGGAAATTTGGAGCGCTACGTGGCCTCTCGTGGAAAAAGGAATATCTTCAAATGAAAACCACACAGAAGCATTCAGTGAAATTACTTTCTGATATGTGCAGTGAACTGAGAGTGTTGAACCTTACTTTTGATTGAGGAGTTTACAAACTCTCTTTCTGTAGAAACTGCAAGTGGCCATTTTGAGTGCTAAGAGGCCTATCGTGGAAAAGGGATATCTTCAAATAAAAACTACACAGAAGCATTCTGTGAAACTTCTTTCTGATCTGTGCATTCAACTAACAGAGTTGAAGCTTACTTTTGATTGAGTTTTTAAACACTCTTTCGGTAGAAACTGCAAGTGGATATTTGGAGCGCTAAGAGGCCAATCTTGGAAAAAAAATATCGTCAAATAAAAACAACACAGAAGCATTCTGTGAAACTTCTTTCTGATTTGTGCATTCATCTAACAGAGTTGAAATTTAGTGTTGATTAAAGAGTTTTGAAATACTCTTTCTGTATAAACCGCAAGTGGAAATTTGGAGCGCTAAGCGGCCTCCCGTGGCAAAAGGAGTTTCTTTAAATAAAAACTACACAGAAGCATTCTGAGAAACTGCTTTCCGATCTGGGCATTCAACTGACAGAGATGAACCTTACTTTCCATGAAGCAGTTTTGAAACACTCTTTCTGTATAAACCGCAAGGGGACATTTGGAGCGCTACATGGCCTATCGTGGAAAAAGGAGTATCCTGAAATAAAAACTACAGAGAATAATTCTGGGAAACCACTTTCTAATTCGTGAATTCAACTAACAGGGTTGAACCTTACTTTTGATTGGGGAGTTTTCAAACACTCTTTCTGTATAAACTGCAAGAGGACATTTGGAGAGCTATGCGGCCAATCATGGAAAAAGTAATATCTTCAACTAAAAACTACACAGAAGCATTCTGTGAAACTTCTTTCTGTTCTGTGCATTCAACAGAGTTGAAGCTTACTTTTCTTTGAGCAGTTCTGACGCACTCTGTAGAAACTGCAATTGGACATTCTGGGCGCTAAGTGGCGTATGGTGGAAAAAGGGATATCCTCAAATAAAAACTACACAGAAGCATTCTGTGAAACTTCTTTCTGTTCTGTGCATTCAACTAACAGAGTTGAAGATTACTTTGATTGAGCAGTTCTGAAACACTGTTTCTGTAGAAAGTGCAAGTGGACATTCGGAGCGCTACGGGGCCTATAGTGGAAAAAGCAATATCTTCAAATAATAACTACACAGAAGCATTCTGTGAAACTCTTTTCTGTTCCGCACATTCAACTAACAGAGTTGAAGCTTACTTTAGATTGAGTAGTTCCGAAACACTGTTTCTGTAGAAACTGCAAGTCGACATTCCGAGCGCTAAGGGGCCGATAGAGGAAAAAGGAATATCTTTAAATAGAAACTACCCAGAAGCATTGTGTGAAACATCTCTCTGTTCTGTGCATTCAACTGACAGAGTTGAAGCATGCTTTTGATTGAGCCGTTCTGAAACACTCTTTCTGTTGAAACTGCATGGACATTCTTAGCGCTAAGGGGCCTATAGTGCAAAAAGGAATATCTTCAAATAAAAACTACACAGAAACATTCTGTGAAACTCCATCCTGTTCTGTGTACTCAGCTGACAGAGTTGAAGCTTAAGTTTCATTGGGCAGTTCTGAAACACTCTTTCTGTAGAAACTGCAAGTGGACATTCGGAGCGCTATGGGGCCTATGGTGGGAAAAGAAGAACCTTCAAATAAAAACTACATAGAAGCATTCTGTGAAACTTCTTTCCCTTCAGTGCATTCAACTAAGAGAGTTGAAGCTTACTTTTGATTGAGCAGTTCTGAAACTCCCTTTCTGTAGAAACTGCAAGTGGACATTCGGAGCGCTCAGGGGTCAATACTGGTAAAAGGGATATCCTCAAATTAAAACTGCACAGAAGCATTCTGTGTAACTTCTTACTGTTCTGTGCATTTAACTAACAGAGTTGAAGCATGGTTTTGATTGAGCAGTTCTGAAACACTCTTTTTGTAGAAACTGCAGTTGGATATTCGGAGCGCTAAGGGACCTATACTGGAAAAAGGAGTATCTTCAAATCAAAACTACACAGAAGCCTTCTGTGAAACTTTTTTTCTGATCTGTGCATTCAACTAACGGTGTTGAAGCTTACTTTTGATTGAGTAGTTCTGAAAGACTCTTTCTGTAGAAACTACAAGTGGATATTCGGAGTGCTAAGGGGCCTATAGTGGAAAAAGTATTATCTTCAAATAAAAACTACGCAGAAGCATTCTGTGAAACTTCTTTCTGTTATGTGCATTCAACTAACAGAGTTGAAGCTCACCTTTGATTGAGCAGTTCTGACACACTTTTCTGTACAAATTGGAAGTGGACATTCGGAGCACTAAGGGCCCAATAGTGGAAAAAGGAACATTTTGAAGTAAATACTACACAGAAGCATTCTCCGAAACTTCTTTCTTTTCCGTGCATTCAACTAACAGAGCTGAACCTTACTTTTGAGCAGTTCTGAAACACTTTCTATAGAAACTGCAAGTGGACATTTGGAGCGCTAAGGGCCCTGCAGTGGAAAAACGAAATATCTTCCAATAAAAACTACACAGAAGCATTCTGCAAAACATCTTTCTGTTCTGTGCATTCAACTAACAGAGATGATCCTTACTTTTTGTTTAGCAGTTCTGACACAATCTTTATGTAGTAACTGCAAGTGGACATTCGGAGCGCTAAGTGACCTATAGCGGAAAAAGTAATATCTTCAAATAAAGACTACACAGAAGCATTCTGCGAAACTTTTTCTGTACTCTGCATTAAAATAACATAGATGAAACTTGCTTTTGATTGAGCAGTTCCGAAACACTCTTTCTGCAGGATCTGCAAGTGGACATTCGGAGCGCAAATTGGCCAATAGTGGAATATCTTCTGGCCAATAGTTTTATCTTCAAATAAAAACCACACTGAAGCATTCTGTGAAAATTCTTCCTGTTCTGTGCATTCAACTAACAGAGTTGAAGCTCACCTTTGAGCAGTTCTGAAACTCTCTTTCTCTAGAAACTGCACGTGGACATACTGTGTGCTAAGGGGCCTAAAGTGGAAAATAATATATTCAAACAAAAAATACACAGAAGCATTCTGTGAAACTTCTTTCTGTTCTGTGCATTGATCTAACAGAGTTGGAGCTTACTTTTTATTGAGCAGTTCTGAACCACTGTTTCTGTAGAAACTGCAAGTGGACATTTGGAGTGCTCAGGGGTCTGTAGTGGAAAAAGGAATATCTTCAAATAAAAACTACACAGAAGCATTCTGTGAAACTTCTTTCTTTTCTGTGCATTCAACTAACAGAGTTGAAGCTTACTTTTGATTGAGCTGTTCTGCCACACTCTTTCTGTAGAAAATGAATGTGGACATTCGGGGCACTAAGGGCCAATAGTGGAAAAAGGAATATCTTCAAATAAAAAATACACAGCAGCATTCTGTGAAACTTTTTCTGTTCTGTGTATTCAACTAACAGAGTTGAACGTTAGTTTTGATTGATTAGTTCTGTAACACTCTTTCTGTAAAAACTGCAAGTGGAGAATCAGAGCGCTAAGGGGCCAATAGTGGAAAAAGGAATATCTACAAATAAAAACTACACAGAAGCGTTCTGTGAGACTACTTGCTGATCTGCGCATTGAAGAAACCGAGTTGAACGTTAGTTTTGATTGAGGAGTTTTGAAGCAGTCTTTCTGTAGAAACTGCTAGCGGACACTCGGAGCGCTAAGAAGCCTATTGTGGAGAAAGGAATATCTCCAAATAAAAACTACACATTAGCATTCTGTGGAATTTCTTTCTGATCTGTGAATTCAACTAACAGAGTTGAACTTTTCTTTTGAATTAGGAGTTTTGAAACACTCTTTCTGTTGCATCTGCAAGTGGACATTCCGAGCGCTAAGAGGCCCATAGTGGAAAAACGAATATCTACAAATAAAAACTAAAGAGCAGCATTCTGTGAAACTTTTTTCTGATCTGTGCATTCAACTAACAGAGTTGAACTTTACTTTTGATTGAGGAGTGCCGAAACACTCTTTCTGTAGAAACTGCAAGTGGACATTCTGATTGCTAAGGGGCCTTTAGTGGAAAAAGGAATATCTTCAAATAAAAACCACACAGAAACATTCTGTGAAACTTCTTCCAGATCCGTGCATTCAACTAACAGAGTTGAACCTTACTTTTGATGGAGGAGTTTTGAAGCACCCTTTCTGTATAAACTGCAAGTGGACAGTCGGAGCGCTAAGAGGCGTACAGTGGAAAAAGGAATATCTTCAAATTAAAATTACACAGAAGAATTCTGTGAAACTCCTTTCTGATCTGTGCATTCAACTAACAGAGTTTAACCTTACTTTTATTGAGGAGTTCTGAAACACTCTTTCTGTAGAAACTGCAAGTGGACATTGGGAGCACTAAGACGCCTAGAGTGGTAAAAAGAATACATTCAAATAAAAACTACACAGAATCATTCTGTGAAACTTCTTTTGGATCTGTGCATTCAACTAACAGAGTTGAACCTTACTTTTGAATGAGGAGTTCTGAAACACTCTCTCTGTACAAACTGCAAGTGGACATTCGGAGCTCTAATAGGTCTATAGTAGAAAATGGAATATCTTCAAATTAAAATTACACAGAAGCATTCTGTGAAACTACTTTCTATCTGTGTATTCAGGTAACAGTGTTGAAATTTACTTTTGATTGAGGAGTTCTGAAACACTCTTTCTGTAGAAACTGCAAGTGGACATTCGAAGCACTAAGAGGCCTGCAGTGGAAAAGAATATCTTCAAATAAAAACTATAGAGAAGCATACTGTGAAACTTCTTTCTGATCCTTGCATTCAGCTAACAGCAATGAACCTTACTTTTGATTGAGTAGTTCTGAAACACTCTTTCTGTAGAAAATGCAAGTGGACATTCCGAGCGGGAAAGGGCCTATAGTGGAAAAAGGAATATCTTCAAATAAAAACTACAAAGAAGCATTCTGTGAAACTTCTTGCTGATCTGTGCGTTCAACTAACAGAGTTTTTTTTTTTTTTTTTTTGAGACGGAGTCTCGCTCTGTCGCCAAGGCTGGAGTGCAGTGGCGCAGTCTCGGCTCACTGCAAGCTCCGCCTCCCGGGTTCACGCCATTCTCCTGCCTCAGCCTCTCCGAGTAGCTAGGACTACAGGCGCCCGCCACCACGCCCGGCTGTTTTTTTGTATTTTTAGTAGAGACGGGGTTTCACCGTGGTCTCGATCTCCTGACCTCGTGATCCACCCGCCTCGGCCTCCCAAAGTGCCGGGATTACAAGCGTGAGCCACCGCGCCCGTCCTCAACTAACAGAGTTAAACATTACTTTTGATTGAGGAGTTTTGAAACACTCTTCCTGTAGAAGCTGCAAGTGGGTATACGGAGGGCTAAGAGGCCTATAGTGGAAAAAGGAATATCTTCAAATTAATACTACACAGAAGCATTCTTTTAAACTTCTTTCTGATCTCTTCATTCAACAAACAGAGTTGAAACTTACTTTTGATTGAGGAGTTCTGAAACACTCTTTCTGTAGAAACTGCAAGCGGACATTCGGAGCGCTAAGAGATGTATCGTGGAAAAAGAAATATCTTCAAATTAAAATTACACAGAAGCATTCTGCGACTCTACTTTCTTATCTGCACATTCAACTAACAGAGTTGAAGCTTACTTTTGATTGAGGAGTTCTGCAACACTCTTTCTGTAGAAACTGCAAACGGAGATTAGGAGCGCAAAGAGGCCAACAGTGGAGAAAGAAATATCTTCAAATAAAAACTACACAGAAGCGTTGTGTGAGACTTCTTTCTGATATGTTCATTCAACTAACAGAGTTGAAGCTTACTGTTGACTGAGGAGTTCTGAAACACTTTCTGTAGAAATTGCAAGTGGACATTCGGAGTGCTAAGAGGCCAATATTGGAAAAAGCAATATCTTCAAATAAACACTACACAGGAGTTTTCTGTGAAACTTCTTTCTGATATGTGCATCCAACTGATTTGAACCTTTCTTTTGATTGAGGAGTGTTCAAACACTCTTTCTTTAGAAACTGCAAGCGGACATTCGAAGTGCTAAGAGGCCTATAGTGGAAAAAGAGTTGTTTTCAAACAAAATTAGACAGAAGCTTTCTGTGAAACATCTTTCTGATCTGTGCATTTAACTAACAGATTTGAACCTTACTTTTGAATTAGGAGTTCTGAAGCACTCTTTAAGTGGAAACTGCAAGGGAAAATTCGGAGCGCTAAGAGGCCTCGAGTGGAAAATGTAATATCTTCAATTAAAAACAACACAGAAGCATTCTGTGAAACTTCTTTCTGATCTGCGCATTCAACTGAGTTGAACCTTACATTTGATTGAGGAGTTCTGAAACACTCTTTCTCTAGAAACTGCAAGTGGACATTTCTAGCAGTAAGAGGCCTATAGAGAAAAAGGAATATCTTCAAACAGAAACTACACAGAAGCATTCTGTGAAACTTCTTTCTGATGTGTGTATTCAACTAACAGAGTTGAACATTACTTTTGATGGAGGAGTTCTGAACCACTCTTTCTGTAGAAAGTGAAAGTGGGTATTCGGAGCACTAAGAGGCCCATAGTGGAAAAAGGAATATCTTCAAACAAAAACTACACAGAAGCATTCTGCGAAACTTCTTCCTCATCTGTGCATTCACCTAACAGAGTTCAACCTTACTTTTAATTGAGGAGTTTTGAAACACTCCTTCTGTAGAAACTGCAAGTGGACATTCGGAGCGCTAAGAGGCCCATAGTGGAAAAAGAAATATCTTCAAATAAAAGCTACACAGAAGTATTCTGTGAAACTACTTTCTGATCTGTGCATGCAATTAACAGAGTTGAACCTTACTTTTGATTGAGGAGTTCTGAAACACTCTTTCTGTAGAAACTCCAAGTGGACATTCCGAGCGCTAAGAGGCCTATAGTGGAAAAAGGAATATCTTCAAATAAAAACTACACAGAAATATTCTGTGAAACTTCCTTCCGATCTGTGTATTCAACTAACAGAGTTGAACCTTACTTTTGATTGAAGAGTTCTGAAACCCTCTTTCTGTAGAAACTGCAATTGGACATTCGGATTGCTAAGAGGTCTATAGAGGAAAAAGGAATGTCCAAACGAAAACTGCACAGAAGAATTCTGTGAAACTTCTTTTTGATCTGTGTATTCAACTTACAGGGATGAACCTTAGTTTGATTGAGGAGATCTGAAACACTGTTTCTGTAGAAACTGCAAGTGGACAATCTGAGCGCTAAGAGGAGTGCAATGGAGAAAGGAATATCTTCGAATAAAAGCTACACAGAAGCTTCCTGTGGAACTACTTTCTGATCTGTGAATTGAACTAAGAGAGTTGAAACTTAGTTTTGAATGAGGAGTTCTGAAACGCTCTCAGTGTACAAACTGCAAGAGGACATTCGGAGCGCTAAGAGGTCTACAATGGAAAAAGGAATATCTGCAAATTAAAATTACACGGAACCATTCTGTGAAACTACTTTCATATCTGTGCATTCTACTAACAGAGATGAACCTTAGTTTTGATTGAGGAGTTTTGAAGCACTCTTTCTGTAGGAACTGTTAGTGGACATTCGGAGCGCTAAGAGGCCTATAGTGGAAAAAGGAATATATTCAAATAAAAAATACATAGAAGAATTCTGTGAAACTTCCTTCTGATCCGTGCATTCAACTAACAGATTTGAACCTTACTTTTGATTGAGGAGTTCTGAAACACTCTTTCTGTAAAAACCGCACGTGGACATTCGGAGCGCTAAAAGGCCTACAGTGGAAAAAGGAATATCTTCAAATAAAAATTACACAGAATCATTCTGTGGAACTTCTTTCTGATCTCTGCACTCAACTAACAGAGTTGAACACTACTTTTGAACGATGAGTTCTGAAACAGTCTGTACAAACTGCATGTGGACATATGGAGCGCTAAGGTGTCTATAGTGGAAAAAGGAATATCTTCAAATAAAAACTACACAGAAGCATTTTGCGAAACTTCTTTCTGATCTGTGCATTCAACTAACAGAGATGAACCTTACTTTTGATTGAGGAGTTCTGAAACACTCTTTCTGTAGAAACTGCAAGCGGACATTCTGGCCGCTAAAAGGCCTTTAGTGGAAAAAGGAATATCTTCAAATAAAAACTATACAGAAGCATTCTGTGAAACTTCTTTCTGTTCTGTGCATTCAACTAACAGTGTTGAACCTCACTTTGAGAAGTTTTGAAGCACTCTTTCTGTAGAAACCGCAAGTGGACATTTGGGGTGCTAAGAGGCCTATCGTGGCAAAAGGAATATCTTCAAATAAAAACCACACAGAAGCACACTGTGAAACTTCCTTCTGTTCTGTGCATTTAACTAACATAGTGGAAGATTACTTTTGATTGAGGAGTTTTGAAACACTCTTTCTGTACAAACTGCAGGTGGACAGTTGGAGTGCTACGCGGCCTATCTTGGAAAAAGGAATATCTTGAAATAAAAACCACACAGAAGCATTCTGTGGAACTGATTTCTGTTCTATGCATTTAACGAACGGAGTTGAACCTTACTTTTCATTGACGAGTATTGAAACACACTTTCTCTAGAAATTGCAAGTGGACATTTGGAGCGCTAAGAGGCCTATCGTGGAAAAAGGAATATATTAAATAAAAACTACACAGAAGCATTCTGTGAAACTTCTTTCTGATCTGTGCAATCAACTGAGTGGAAAATTACTTTTGATTGAGGAGTTTTCAAAGACTTTCTGTAGAAACTGCAATTGGACATTTGGAGCGTTACGCGGCCTATCGTAGAAAAAGGAATATCTTCAAATAAAAACCACACAGAAGTATTCTGTGAAACTTCTTTCTCATCTGTGCATTCAACTAACAGTGTTGAACCTCACTTTTGATTGAGGTGTTTTGAAACCCTCTTTCTGTAAAAACTGCAAGTGGACATTTGGAGTGCTAAGAGGCCTATCGTGGCAAAAGGAATATCTTCAAATAAAAACCACACAGAAGCATTCTGTGAAACTTCCTTCTGATCTGTGCATTTAACTAACAGAGTGCAAGCTTACTTTTGATTGAGGAGTTTTGAAACACTCTTTCTATACAAACTGCAGGTGGACACTTAGAGCGCTGCGCGGCCTATCTTGGAAAAAGAAATGTCTTGAAATAAACACCACACAGAAGCATTCTGTGAAACGTCTTCCTTATCTGTGCATTCAACTAACAGAGTTGAACCTTACTTTTGATTGAGGAGTTTTGAAACACTCTGTAGAAGCTGAAGGTGGATATTTGGAGCGCTGTGAGTCATATCATGGAAAAATGAATACCATCAAATAAAAACTATATAGAAGCATTCTGTGAAACTCCTTTCTCATCTGTGCATTCAACTAACAGAGTTGAATTATACTTTTGACTGAGCAGTTTAGAAACACTCTTTCTATAGAAACTGCCAGTGGACATTAGGAGCGCTACGCAGCCTATCGTGGAGAAAGGAATATCTTCAAATAAAAACTACTCAGAAACATTTTGTGAATCTTCTTTCTGATTTGTGCATTCCACTAAAAGAGTTGAACCTTACTTTTGATTGAGGAGTTTCGAAACACTCTTTCTGTAGAAACTGCAGGTGGATATTTGGAGCGCTATGCGGCATATCATGGAAAAATGAATATCATCAAATAAAAACTACATAGAAGCATTCTGTGAAACTTTTTTCAGATCTGTGCATTCAACTAACAGAGTTGAACTATACTTTTGATTGGGGATTTTTGAAACACTCTTTCTATAGAAACAGCCAGTGGACATTTGGAGTTCTACGCAGCCTATCGTGGAAAAAGGAATATCCTCAAATAAAAACTACCCAGAAGCATTTTGTGAAACTCCTTTCTGATGTGTGCAACTAAATGAGTTGAACCTTACTTTGGTTGAGGAGTTTTGAAACACTCTTTCTGTAGAAACTGCAAGTGGACATATGGAGCGCTACTCGGCCTATCATGGAAAAAGTAATATCTCCAAATAAAAACTACACAGAAGGATTCTGTGAAACTTCCTTCTGATCTGTGCATTCAACTAACAGAGTTGAACCTTACTTTTGATTGAGCAGATCTGAAACACTCTTTCTGTAGAAACTGCAGGTGGACATTCTTAATGCTAAGGGGCCTATAGTGGAGAAAGGAATATATTAAATAAAAACTACACAGAAGCATTCTGTGAAACTTCTTTCTAATCTGTGCAATCAACTAACAGAGTGGAAAGTTACTTTTGATTGAGGAGTTTTCAAAGACTCTTTCTGTAGAAACTGCAATTGGACATTTGGAGTGTTACACGGCCTATCGTAGAAAAGGGAATATCTTCAAATAAAAACCACATAGAAGTATTCTGTGAAACTTCTTTCTGATCTGTGCATTCAACTAACAGAGTTGAACCTTACTTTTGATTGAGGAGTTTTGGAACACTCTTTTTGTGGAAACTGCAAGTGGACATTTGGAGCGCTACGCGGCCTATCATGGAAAAATGAATATCTAGAAATAAAAACTACACAGAAGCATTCTGTGAAACTTCTTTCTGATCTGTGCATTCAGCTAACAGAGTTGATGCTTACTTTTGATTGAGGAGTTTTGAAACACTCTTTCTGTAGAAACTGCAAGTGGACATTTGGAGCACTTGGCGGCCTGTAGTGGAAAAGGGAATATCTTCAAATAAAAACTAAACAGAAGCATTCTGTGAAACTACTTTCTGAGGTGTGCATTCCACTAACAGAGTTGAACTTCACTTTTGGTTGAGGAATTTTGAAACACACTTTCTGTAGAAACTGCAAGTGGATATATGGAGCGCTACGTGGCTTATCGTGGAAAAAGGAATAGCTTCAAACAAAAACTATACAGAAGCATTCTGTGAAACTTCTTTCTGTTCTGTGCATTCAACTAACAGTGTTGAACCTCACTTTGAGAAGTTTTGAAACACTTTCTGTAGAAACTGCAAATGGACATTTTGGGTGCTAAGAGGCCTATCGTGGCAAAAGGAATATCTTCAAATAAAAACCACACAGAAGCATTCGGTGAAACTTCCTTCCGTTCTGTGCATTTAGCTAATACAGTGGAAGCTTACTTTTGATTGAGGAGTTTTGAAACACTCTTTCTGTACAAACTGCAGGTGGACATTTTGAGCGCTATGCGGCCTAACTTGGAAAAAGAAATATCTTGAAATAAAAACCACACAGAAGCATTCTGTGAAACTTCTTTCTGATCTGTGCATTCAACTAACAGACTTGAACCTTACTTTTGATTGAGGAGTTTTGAAACACTTTCTGTAGAGACTGCAAGTGGACATTTTGAGCGCTACGCAGCCTACCGTGGAAAAAGGGATATGTACAAATAAAAACCACCCAGAAGCATTCTGTGAAACTTCCTTCTGTTCTGTGCATTTAACTAAAAGAGTTGAACCTTACTTTTGATTGAGGAGTTTTGAAACACTCTTTCTGTAGAAACTGCAAGTGGACATATGGAGGGCTACGTGGCTTATCGTGGAAAAAGGAATAGCTTCAAACAAAAACTATACAGAAGCATTCTGTGAAACTTCTTTCTGTTCTGTGCATTCAACTAACAGTGTTGAACCTCACTTTGATTGAGAAGTTTTGAAACACTTTTTCTGTAGAAACTGCAAGTGGATAATTGGGGTGCTAAGAGGCCTATCGTGGAAAAAGGAATATCTTCAAATAAAAACCACACAGAAGCATTCTGTGAAACTTCCTTCCGTTCTGTGCATTTAGCTAACACAGTGGAAGCTTACTTTTGATTGGGGAGTTTTGAAACACTCTTTGTGTATAAATTGCAGGTGGACATTTTGAGCGCTATGCAGCCTAACTTGGAAAAAGGAATATCTTGAAATAAAAACCACACAGAAGCATTCTGTGAAACTTCTTTCTGATCTGTGCATTCAACTAACAGACTTGAACCTTACTTTTGATTGAGGAGTTTTGAAACACTTTCTGTAGAGACTGCAAGTGGACATATGGAGCGCTACGCAGCCTACCGTGGAAAAAGGTATATGTACAAATAAAAACCACACAAAAGCATTCTATGAAACTTCCTTCTGTTCTGTGCATTTAACTAAAAGTGTTGAACCTTACTTTTGATTGAGGAGTTTTGAAACACTCTTTCTGTAGAAACTGCAAGTGGACATTTGGAGCGCTACGTGGCCTAATGTGGAAAAAGGAATATCTTCACATGAAAACGACACAGAAGCATTCTGTTAAACTACTTTCAGATCTGTGCATTCAACTAAGAGAGTAGAACCTTACTTTGGATTGAGGAGTTTTGAAACACACTTTCTGTAGAAACTGAAAGTGGATATTTGGAGCGCTAAGAGGTCTATCGTGGAAAAACAAATATCTTCAAACAAAAAATACACAGAAGAATGCTGTGAAACTTCTTTCTTATCTGTGCATTCAACCAAGAGAGCTGAACCTTACTTTTGATTGAGGACTATTGAAACACTCTTTCTGTAAAAACTGCAAGTGGACATTTGGATTGCTACAAGGCCTATGATAGAAAAAGGAATATCTTCAAATAAGAACTACACAGAAGCATTCTGTGAAACTTCTCCCTGATCTGTGCATTCAACTAACAGAGATAAACCTTACTTTTGATAGAGGAGTTTGAAACACTCTTTCTGTAGAAACTGCCAGTGGACATTTGGAGCACTACACGGCCTATCGTGGAAAAGGAGTATCTTCAAATAAAAACTACACAGAAGCATTCTGTGAAACTTCTTTCTGATCTGTGCATTCAACTAACAGAGTTGAACCTTAATTTTGATTGAGGAGTTTTGAAACACTCTTTCTGTAGATACTGCAAGTGGACATTTGGATCACTACGTGGCACATAGTGAAAAGGGAATATCTTCAAATAAAAACAACACAGAAGCACTCTGTGAAACTTCTTTCCACTCTGTGCATTCAACTAACAGAGTTCAACCTCACTTTTGATTGAGAAGTTTTGAAACATTCTCTCTTTAGAAAATGCAAGTGGACTTTGGAGCGCTACGCTGCCTATTGTGGAAAAAGGAATATCTTCAAATAAAAACTACACAGAATGGTTCTGTGAAACTTCTTTCTGATCTGTGCATTCAACAAACTGAGTTAAAACTTACTTTTGATTGAGGAGTCTTGAAACCCTCTTTCTGTAGAAACTGCAAGTGGACATTTGTAGCGCTACAAGGCTTATCATGGAAAAAGGTATCTCTTAAAAATAAAACTGCGCAGAAGCCTTCTGTGAAACTTCTTTCTGATATGTGCATTCAACTAACAGAGATGAACATTACTTTTGATTGAGGAGTTTGGAACACTCTTTCTGTAGAAACTGCAAGTGGACAACTGAAGCGCTACGCAGCCTATCGTTTAAATAGAAATATCTTCAAATAAAAACTACACAGAAGCATTCTGTGAAAATGATTTCTGATCTGTGAATTCAACTAGCAGAGTTGAAACTTTCTTCTGTGTGAGGAGTTTTGAAACACTCTTTCTGTAGAAACTGCAAGTGGACATTTGGAGCCCTAAGAGGCCTATAGTGGAAAAAGGAATGTCTTCCAATAAAAACTGCTCAGAAGCATTCTGTGAAATTTCTTTCTGACTGTGCATTCAAATAACAGAGTTGAACCTTACTTTTGATTGAGGAGTTTTGAAACACTCTTTCTGTAGAAACTACAAATGGACAATTAGAACGCTAAGAGGCCTATCATGGAAAAGGAATATCTTCAAATTAAAACTACACAGAAACATTCTGTGAAACTTCTTTTTGATCTGTGTATTCAACTAACAGAGTTGAACCTTACTTTTGATTGAGGAGTTTTCAGACACTCTTTCTGTAGAATCTGCAGGTGGACATTTGGAGCGCTACGCAGCCTATCGTGGAATAAAGAATATCTTCAAATAAAAACTACACAGAAGCATTCTGTGAAACTTCTTTCTAATCTGTGCATTCAAATAACGGAGTTGAACCTCACGTTTGATTGAGGCGTTTGGAAACCCTCTTTCTGTGGAAACTGGAAATGGAAATTTGGAGCGCTACGTGGCCTCTCGTGGAAAAAGGAATATCTTCAAATGAAAACCACACAGAAGCATTCAGTGAAATTACTTTCTGATATGTGCAGTGAACTGAGAGTGTTGAACCTTACTTTTGATTGAGGAGTTTACAAACTCTCTTTCTGTAGAAACTGCAAGTGGCCATTTTGAGTGCTAAGAGGCCTATCGTGGAAAAGGGATATCTTCAAATAAAAACTACACAGAAGCATTCTGTGAAACTTCTTTCTGATCTGTGCATTCAACTAACAGAGTTGAAGCTTACTTTTGATTGAGTTTTTAAACACTCTTTCGGTAGAAACTGCAAGTGGATATTTGGAGCGCTAAGAGGCCAATCTTGGAAAAAAAATATCGTCAAATAAAAACAACACAGAAGCATTCTGTGAAACTTCTTTCTGATTTGTGCATTCATCTAACAGAGTTGAAATTTAGTGTTGATTAAAGAGTTTTGAAATACTCTTTCTGTATAAACCGCAAGTGGAAATTTGGAGCGCTAAGCGGCCTCCCGTGGCAAAAGGAGTTTCTTTAAATAAAAACTACACAGAAGCATTCTGAGAAACTGCTTTCCGATCTGGGCATTCAACTGACAGAGATGAACCTTACTTTCCATGAAGCAGTTTTGAAACACTCTTTCTGTATAAACCGCAAGGGGACATTTGGAGCGCTACATGGCCTATCGTGGAAAAAGGAGTATCCTGAAATAAAAACTACAGAGAATAATTCTGGGAAACCACTTTCTAATTCGTGAATTCAACTAACAGGGTTGAACCTTACTTTTGATTGGGGAGTTTTCAAACACTCTTTCTGTATAAACTGCAAGAGGACATTTGGAGAGCTATGCGGCCAATCATGGAAAAAGTAATATCTTCAACTAAAAACTACACAGAAGCATTCTGTGAAACTTCTTTCTGTTCTGTGCATTCAACAGAGTTGAAGCTTACTTTTCTTTGAGCAGTTCTGACGCACTCTGTAGAAACTGCAATTGGACATTCTGGGCGCTAAGTGGCGTATGGTGGAAAAAGGGATATCCTCAAATAAAAACTACACAGAAGCATTCTGTGAAACTTCTTTCTGTTCTGTGCATTCAACTAACAGAGTTGAAGATTACTTTTGATTGAGCAGTTCTGAAACACTGTTTCTGTAGAAAGTGCAAGTGGACATTCGGAGCGCTACGGGGCCTATAGTGGAAAAAGCAATATCTTCAAATAATAACTACACAGAAGCATTCTGTGAAACTCTTTTCTGTTCCGCACATTCAACTAACAGAGTTGAAGCTTACTTTAGATTGAGTAGTTCCGAAACACTGTTTCTGTAGAAACTGCAAGTCGACATTCCGAGCGCTAAGGGGCCGATAGAGGAAAAAGGAATATCTTTAAATAGAAACTACCCAGAAGCATTGTGTGAAACATCTCTCTGTTCTGTGCATTCAACTGACAGAGTTGAAGCATGCTTTTGATTGAGCCGTTCTGAAACACTCTTTCTGTTGAAACTGCATGGACATTCTTAGCGCTAAGGGGCCTATAGTGCAAAAAGGAATATCTTCAAATAAAAACTACACAGAAACATTCTGTGAAACTCCATCCTGTTCTGTGTACTCAGCTGACAGAGTTGAAGCTTAAGTTTCATTGGGCAGTTCTGAAACACTCTTTCTGTAGAAACTGCAAGTGGACATTCGGAGCGCTATGGGGCCTATGGTGGGAAAAGAAGAACCTTCAAATAAAAACTACATAGAAGCATTCTGTGAAACTTCTTTCCCTTCAGTGCATTCAACTAAGAGAGTTGAAGCTTACTTTTGATTGAGCAGTTCTGAAACTCCCTTTCTGTAGAAACTGCAAGTGGACATTCGGAGCGCTCAGGGGTCAATACTGGTAAAAGGGATATCCTCAAATTAAAACTGCACAGAAGCATTCTGTGTAACTTCTTACTGTTCTGTGCA
Source organism: Nomascus leucogenys (assembly GCF_006542625.1). Classification (NCBI taxonomy): domain Eukaryota; kingdom Metazoa; phylum Chordata; class Mammalia; order Primates; family Hylobatidae; genus Nomascus; species Nomascus leucogenys. The sequence goes on from NW_022097550.1 coordinate 27,638, forward strand.
TTTAACTAACAGAGTTGAAGCATGGTTTTGATTGAGCAGTTCTGAAACACTCTTTTTGTAGAAACTGCAGTTGGATATTCGGAGCGCTAAGGGACCTATACTGGAAAAAGGAGTATCTTCAAATCAAAACTACACAGAAGCCTTCTGTGAAACTTTTTTTCTGATCTGTGCATTCAACTAACGGTGTTGAAGCTTACTTTTGATTGAGTAGTTCTGAAAGACTCTTTCTGTAGAAACTACAAGTGGATATTCGGAGTGCTAAGGGGCCTATAGTGGAAAAAGTATTATCTTCAAATTAAAAACTACGCAGAAGCATTCTGTGAAACTTCTTTCTGTTATGTGCATTCAACTAACAGAGTTGAAGCTCACCTTTGATTGAGCAGTTCTGACACACTTTTCTGTACAAATTGGAAGTGGACATTCGGAGCACTAAGGGCCCAATAGTGGAAAAAGGAACATTTTGAAGTAAATACTACACAGAAGCATTCTCCGAAACTTCTTTCTTTTCCGTGCATTCAACTAACAGAGCTGAACCTTACTTTTGATTGAGCAGTTCTGAAACACTTTCTATAGAAACTGCAAGTGGACATTTGGAGCGCTAAGGGCCCTGCAGTGGAAAAACGAAATATCTTCCAATAAAAACTACACAGAAGCATTCTGCAAAACATCTTTCTGTTCTGTGCATTCAACTAACAGAGATGATCCTTACTTTTTGTTTAGCAGTTCTGACACAATCTTTATGTAGTAACTGCAAGTGGACATTCGGAGCGCTAAGTGACCTATAGCGGAAAAAGTAATATCTTCAAATAAAGACTACACAGAAGCATTCTGCGAAACTTTTTCTGTACTCTGCATTAAAATAACATAGATGAAACTTGCTTTTGATTGAGCAGTTCCGAAACACTCTTTCTGCAGGATCTGCAAGTGGACATTCGGAGCGCAAATTGGCCAATAGTGGAATATCTTCTGGCCAATAGTTTTATCTTCAAATAAAAACCACACTGAAGCATTCTGTGAAAATTCTTCCTGTTCTGTGCATTCAACTAACAGAGTTGAAGCTCACCTTTGAGCAGTTCTGAAACTCTCTTTCTCTAGAAACTGCACGTGGACATACTGTGTGCTAAGGGGCCTAAAGTGGAAAATAATATATTCAAACAAAAAATACACAGAAGCATTCTGTGAAACTTCTTTCTGTTCTGTGCATTGATCTAACAGAGTTGGAGCTTACTTTTTATTGAGCAGTTCTGAACCACTGTTTCTGTAGAAACTGCAAGTGGACATTTGGAGTGCTCAGGGGTCTGTAGTGGAAAAAGGAATATCTTCAAATAAAAACTACACAGAAGCATTCTGTGAAACTTCTTTCTTTTCTGTGCATTCAACTAACAGAGTTGAAGCTTACTTTTGATTGAGCTGTCTGCCACACTCTTTCTGTAGAAATGAATGTGGACATTCGGGCACTAAGGGGCCAATAGTGGAAAAAGGAATATCTTCAAATAAAAAATACACAGCAGCATTCTGTGAAACTTTTTCTGTTCTGTGTATTCAACTAACAGAGTTGAACGTTAGTTTTGATTGATTAGTTCTGTAACACTCTTTCTGTAAAAACTGCAAGTGGAGAATCAGAGCGCTAAGGGGCCAATAGTGGAAAAAGGAATATCTACAAATAAAAACTACACAGAAGCGTTCTGTGAGACTACTTGCTGATCTGCGCATTGAAGAAACCGAGTTGAACGTTAGTTTTGATTGAGGAGTTTTGAAGCAGTCTTTCTGTAGAAACTGCTAGCGGACACTCGGAGCGCTAAAGAAGCCTATTGTGGAGAAAGGAATATCTTCAAATAAAAACTACACATTAGCATTCTGTGGAATTTCTTTCTGATCTGTGAATTCAACTAACAGAGTTGAACTTTTCTTTTGAATTAGGAGTTTTGAAACACTCTTTCTGTTGCATCTGCAAGTGGACATTCCGAGCGCTAAGAGGCCCATAGTGGAAAAACGAATATCTACAAATAAAAACTAAAGAGCAGCATTCTGTGAAACTTTTTTCTGATCTGTGCATTCAACTAACAGAGTTGAACTTTACTTTTGATTGAGGAGTGCAGAAACACTCTTTCTGTAGAAACTGCAAGTGGACATTCTGATTGCTAAGGGGCCTTTAGTGGAAAAAGGAATATCTTCAAATAAAAACCACACAGAAACATTCTGTGAAACTTCTTCCAGATCCGTGCATTCAACTAACAGAGTTGAACCTTACTTTTGATGGAGGAGTTTTGAAGCACCCTTTCTGTATAAACTGCAAGTGGACAGTCGGAGCGCTAAGAGGCGTACAGTGGAAAAAGGAATATCTTCAAATTAAAATTACACAGAAGAATTCTGTGAAACTCCTTTCTGATCTGTGCATTCAACTAACAGAGTTTAACCTTACTTTTATTGAGGAGTTCTGAAACACTCTTTCTGTAGAAACTGCAAGTGGACATTGGGAGCACTAAGACGCCTAGAGTGGTAAAAAGAATACATTCAAATAAAAACTACACAGAATCATTCTGTGAAACTTCTTTTGGATCTGTGCATTCAACTAACAGAGTTGAACCTTACTTTTGAATGAGGAGTCTGAAACACTCTCTCTGTACAAACTGCAAGTGGACATTCGGAGCTCTAATAGGTCTATAGTAGAAAATGGAATATCTTCAAATTAAAATTACACAGAAGCATTCTGTGAAACTACTTTCTATCTGTGTATTCAGGTAACAGTGTTGAAATTTACTTTTGATTGAGGAGTTCTGAAACACTCTTTCTGTAGAAACTGCAAGTGGACATTCGAAGCACTAAGAGGCCTGCAGTGGAAAAGATATCTTCAAATAAAAAACTATATAGAGAAGCATACTGTGAAACTTCTTTCTGATCCTTGCATTCAGCTAACAGCAATGAACCTTACTTTTGATTGAGTAGTTCTGAAACACTCTTTCTGTAGAAAATGCAAGTGGACATTCCGAGCGGGAAAGGCCTATAGTGGGAAAAAGGAATATCTTCAAATAAAAACTACAAAGAAGCATTCTGTGAAACTCTTGCTGATCTGTGCGTTCAACTAACAGAGTTTTTTTTTTTTTTTTTTTGAGACGGAGTCTCGCTCTGTCGCCAAGGCTGGAGTGCAGTGGCGCAGTCTCGGCTCACTGCAAGCTCCCGCCTCCCGGGTTCACGCCATTCTCCTGCCTCAGCCTCTCCGAGTAGCTAGGACTACAGGCGCCCGCCACCACGCCCGGCTGTTTTTTGTATTTTAGTAGAGACGGGGTTTCACCGTGGTCTCGAATCTCTCCTGACCTCGTGATCCACCCGCCTCGGCCTCCCAAAGTGCCGGGATTACAAGCGTGAGCCACCGCGCCCGTCCTCAACTAACAGAGTTAAACATTACTTTTGATTGAGGAGTTTTGAAACACTCTTCCTGTAGAAGCTGCAAGTGGGTATACGGAGGGCTAAGAGGCCTATAGTGGAAAAAGGAATATCTTCAAATTAATACTACACAGAAGCATTCTTTTAAACTTCTTTCTGATCTCTTCATTCAACAAACAGAGTTGAAACTTATTTTGATTGAGGAGTTCTGAAACACTCTTTCTGTAGAAACTGCAAGCGGACATTCGGAGCGCTAAGAGATGTATCGTGGAAAAAGAAATATCTTCAAATTAAAATTACACAGAAGCATTCTGCGACTCTACTTTCTTATCTGCACATTCAACTAACAGAGTTGAAGCTTACTTTTGATTGAGGAGTTCTGCAACACTCTTTCTGTAGAAACTGCAAACGGAGATTAGGAGCGCAAAGAGGCCAACAGTGGAGAAAGAAATATCTTCAAATAAAAACTACACAGAAGCGTTGTGTGAGACTTCTTTCTGATATGTTCATTCAACTAACAGAGTTGAAGCTTACTGTTGACTGAGGAGTTCTGAAACACTTTCTGTAGAAATTGCAAGTGGACATTCGGAGTGCTAAGAGGCCAATATTGGAAAAAGCAATATCTTCAAATAAACAACTACACAGGAGTTTT
>NW_022097551.1:0-3457 GCF_006542625.1 Nomascus leucogenys
CAACTCCGTTAGTTGAATTCACAGAACAGACAGAAGTTTCACAGATAGGTTCTGTGTAGTTTTTATGTGAACTTTTTACTTTTTCCTCTATAGTACTCATAGCGCCCTGAATGTCCACTTGTATTTTCTACAGAAAGAGTGTTTCAGAACTGCTCAATCAAAACTGAGGTTCAACTCTGTTAGTTGAATGCACAGAACAGTAAGAAGTTTCACAGATTTCTTCTGTGCAGTTTTTATTTGAAAATATTCCTTTTCCATTATACACCTCTTAGCGCCCTGAATGTCCAATTGCATTTTCTATAGAAAGAGTGTTTCAGAACTACTCAATCAAAAGTGAGGTTAAACTCTGTTAGTTGAATGCACAGAAAAGAATTTAGTTTCACCGAATGCTTCTGTGTAGTTTTTATTCGAAGATATTACTTTTTCCGCTATCGGCCTCTTAGCGCTCCGATGGTCCACATGCATTTTCCATAGAAAGGGAGTTTCAGAACTGCTCAATCAAAAATAACGTTCAACTCTGTTAGTTGAATGCACAGAACAGAAAGAAGTTTCACAGATTGCTTCTGTGTAGTTTTTGTTTGAAGATATTCCTTTTTCTACTATGGGCCTCTTAGCGTCATGAATGTCCACTTGCATTTTCTACAGAAAGAGTGTTTCAGAACTGCTCAATCAAAACTAAGGTTCAACTCTGTTAGTTGAAGGCACACAACAGAGAGAAGTTTCACAGATTGCTTCTTTGTAGTTTTTGTTTCAGGATATTCCCTTTTCCAGTATAGGCCTATTAGCGCCATGAATGTCCACTTGCATTTTCTACAGAAAGAGTGTTTCAGAACTGTTCAACCAAAATTAAGGTTCAACTGTGTTAGTTTAAAGAACAGAACCGTAAAATGTTTCACAGATTGCTTCTGTGTAGTTTTTATTTGAAGGTATTCCTTTTTCTACCATAGGCCTCTTAGCACCCTGAATGTCCACTTGCATTTTCTACAGAAAGGGTGTTTCAGAACTGCTCAATCAAAAGTAAGGTTGAACTCTGTTAGTTGAATGCACATAACTGTAAAAAGTTTCACAGATAGCTTCTTTGTAGTTTTTATTTGAACATATACCTTTTTCAACTATAGGCCTCTTAGCGCCCTGAATGTTCAATTGCATTTTCTGCAGAAAGAGTTTTTCATAGCTGCTCAATATAAACTAAGGTTCAACACTGTTAATTGAATGCACAGAAGAGTAAGTAGTTTCACAGATTGCTTCTGTCTAATTTTTATTTGAACATATTCATTTTTCCGCTATAGGCCTCTTAGCGCTCCGAAGGTCCACTTGCATTTTCTACAGAAAGAGAGTTTCAGAACTTCTCAATCAAAAGTAAGGTTCAACTCCGTTAGTTGAATGCACAGAACAGAGGGAAGTTTCACAGATAGCTTCTGTTTAGTTTTTATGTGAACTTTTTCCTTTTTCCACTATAGTCCTCTTAGCGCCCTGAATGTCCACTTGTATTTCCTACAGAAAGAGTGTTTCAGAACTGCTCAATCAAAACTGAGGTTCAAATCTGTTAGTTGAATGCACAGAACTGTAAGAAGTTTCACAGATTTCTTCTGTGCACTTTTTATTTGAAAATATTACTTTTCCACAATAGGCCTCTTAGCGCCCTGAATGTCCAATTGCATTTTCTACAGACAGAGTGTTTCAGAACTGCTCAATCAAAAGTAAGGTTAAACTCTGTTAGTTGAATGCACAGAACAGAAAGAAGTTTAAAAGAATGCTTCTGTGTAGTTTTTATTTGAAGATATTACTTTTTCCGCTATAGGCCTCTTAGCGCTCTGAATGTCCACTTGCATTTTCTACAGAAAGAGTGTTTCAGAACTGCTCAATAAAAAGTAAGGTTCAACTCTGTTAGTTGAATGCACAGAACAGAAAGAAGTTTCACAGATTGCTTCTGTGTAGTTTTTGTTTGAAGACATTCCTTTTTCTACTATGGGCCTCTTAGCGCCATGAATGTCCACTTGCATTTTCCTACAGAAAGAGAGTTTCAGAACTGCTCCAAATCAAAACTAAGGGTTTCAACTCTCTAACTTGAATGCACAGAACAGAGAAAAGTTTCACCAGATATCTTCTGTGTAGTTTTTATTTTGATCTTATTCCTTTTTTCCACTATAGGCCTCTTAGCGCCCTGAAATGTCCACCTTGTATTTTCCTACAGAAAGAGTGTTTCAGAACTGCTCAATAATAACTAAGGTTCAACTCTGTTATTGAATGCACAGAACAGTAGAGTAGTGTTCAGCAGATTGGCTTCTGTGTGGTTTTTATTTGGAAGATATTCCTTTCGCCACAATAGGCCTCTCAGCGCCTGAATGGTCCACTTGTATTTTCCTACCAGAAGAGTGTTTCAGAACTGGCTGAATCAAAAGTAAGGTTCAACCTCCGGTTAGTTTGAATGCACGGGAAGAGGGAAAGTTTCACCAGATAGATTCTGTGCAGTTTTATGTGAACTTTTTCCTTTTTCCCACTATAGTCCCTCTTTAGCGCCCTGAATGTCCACTTGTATTTCCTACAGAAAGCGTGTTTCAGAACTGTTCAATCAAAATAAGGTTCAACTGTGTTAGTTTAAAGAACAGAACCGTAAGAAGTTTCACAGATTTCCTCCTGTGTAGTTTTTATTGAACATATTCATTTTTCCGCTATAGGCCTCTTAGCGCCCTGAATGTTCACTTGCATTTTCTAACAGAAAGAGTGTTTCAGAACTGCTCATAATAACTAAGGTTCAACTCTGTTAGTTGAATGCACAGAACAGTAAGAAGTTTCACAATTGTTCTGTGTGGTTTTTATTTGAAGATATTCATTTTCCCACTATAGGCCTCCAGCGCCCTGAATGTCCACTTGCATTTTCTATAGAAAGGGTGTTTCAGAAGTGCTCAAATCAAAAGTAAGGTTCAACTCTGTTAGTTGAATGCACAGAACAGAGAGTAGTTTCACGAGATATCTTCTGTGTAGTTTTTATTTGAACTTATATCTTTTTCCACTAAAGGCCTTCAGCGCCCTGAATGTTCACTTGTATTTTCTACATAAAGAGTGTTTCAGAACTGCTCAATCAAAACTAAGTTTCAACTCTGTTAGTTGAATGCAAGGAACAGAAAGAAGTTTCACAGATTGCTTCTTTGTAGTTTTTGTTTGAAGATATTCCCGTTTCCACTATAGGCCTCTTAGCGCCATGAATGTCCACTTGCATTTTCTACAGAAAGAGTGTTTAAGAACTGTTCGATCAAAATTAAGGTTCAACGGTGTTAGTTTAAAAGAACAGAACCATAAGAAGTTTCACAGATTGCTTCTGTGTAGTTTTTATTGGAAGTTATTCCTTTTTCCACCATAGGCGTCTTAGCGCCCTGAATGTCCACTTTCATTTTCTACTGAAAGGGTGATTCAGAACTGCTCAATGAAAAGTAACTCTAGAATGCGGAACTGTCAA
>NW_022097552.1:0-29923 GCF_006542625.1 Nomascus leucogenys
TGTGAAACTCTTTCTGATCTGCATTCAACTAACAGAGTTGAAGCTTACTTTGTTTGAGAGTTCTGAAACACTCTTTCTGTAGAAACTGCAAGTGGACATTTGGAGCTCTAAGGGCCTATAGTGAAAAAGGAATATCTTCAAATAAAAACTACACAGAAGCATTCTGTGAAACTTCTTTCTGATCTGTGCATTCAACTAACAGAGTTGAAATTTACTTTGATTGAGCAGTTCTGAAAACTCTTTCTGTAGAAACTGCAAGTGGACATTCGGAGCGCTAAGGGCCTATGGAAAAAGGATATATCTTAAATAAAAACTACACAGAAGCATTCTGTGAAACTTCTTTCTGATCTGGATTCACTAACAGAGTTGAACCTTACTTTTGATTGAGCAGTTTGAAACACTCTTTCTGTAGAAACTGCAGGTGGACATTTGAGCGCTAAGAGGCCTATAGAGGAAAAAGGAATATCTTCAAATAAAACTACACAGAAGCACTCTGTGAAACTTTTTCTGATCTGTGCATTCAACTACAGAGTTGAAACCTTACTTTTGATTGAGAGTTTGAAACAACTTTCTGTAGAAACTGCAAGTGGACATTCGAGCGCTAAGAGGCCTATAGGAAAAAGGAATATCTTTAAATAAAACTACACAGAAGCATTCTGTGAAACTTCTTTCTGATCTGTGCATTCAACTACAGAGTTGAACTTACTTTTGATTGAGGCAGTTTGAAACATCTTTCTGTAGAAACTGCAAGTGGACATTTCGAGCGCTAAGAGGCCTATAGTGAAAAAGGAATATTCAAATAAAAACTACACAGAAGCATTCTGTGAAACTTCTTTCTGATCTGTGCATTCAACTAACAGAGTTGAACCTTACTTTTGATTGAGCAGTTCTGAAACACTCTTTCTGTAGAAACTGCAAGTGGACATTCGGAGCGCTAGGCCTATGGAAAAAGGAATATCTTCAAATAAAAACTACACAGAAGCATTCTGAAACTTCTTTCTGATCTGTGCATTCAACTAACAGAGTTGAACTTACTTTTGATTGAGCAGTTGAAACACTCTTTCTGTAGAAACTGCAAGTGGACATTCGGATGCGCTAAGGGCCTGTAGAAAAAAGGAATATCTTCAAATAAAAACTACACGAAGCATTCTGGTGAAACTTCTTCTGATCTCTGCATTCAACTAACAGAGTTCAACCTTACTTTTGATTGAGCAGTTTGAAACACTCTTTCTGTTAAACTGCAAGTGGATATTTCGGAGCGCATAAGAGGCCTATAGGAAAAAGGAATATCTTCAATAAAAACTACACAGAAGCATTCTGTGAAACTTCTTTCTGATGTGCATTCACTAACAGAGTTGAACTTTATTTTTGATTGAGGAGTTTGAAACAATCTTTCTGTAGAAACTGCAAGTGGACATTTGGAGCGCTAAGAGGCCTATAGTGGAAAAAGGAATATCTTCAAATAAAAACTACACAGAAGCATTCTGTGAAACTTCTTCTGATCTATGCATTCAACTAACAGAGTTGAACCTTACTTTTGATTGAGGAGTTCTGAAACACTCTTTCTGTAGAAACTGCAAGTGGACTTTCAGTGTGCTAAGAGGCCTATCCTGGAAAAAGGAATATCTTCAAATAAAACTACACAGAAGCATTCTGCGAAACTTCTTTCTGATCTGTGCATTCAACTAACAGAGTTGAACCTTACTTTTGATTGAACAGTTCTGAAACAATCTTTCTATAGTAACTGCAAGTGGAAATTCGGAGCACTAAGAGGCCTATGGAGGAAAAAGGAATATCTTCAGATAAAAACTACACAGAAGCATTCTGGGAAAGTTCTTTCTGATCCGTGCATTCAACTAAGAGAGTAGAACCTTACTTTTGATTGAGGAGTTTTGAAACACTCTTTCTGTAGAAACTGCAATTGGCTATTTGGAGCGCTAAGAGGCCTATAGTGGAAAAAGGAATATCTTCAAATAAAAACTACCCGGAAGGATTCAGTGAAACTTATTTCTGATCTGTGCAGTCAACTAACACCGTTGGAACTTACTTTTGATTGAGCAGCTTTGAAACACTCTTTCTTGAGAAACAGCAAGTGGACAGTCAGAGCAATAAGAGGTCTATACTGGAAAAAGGAATACCTTCAAATAAAAACTACACAGAAGCATTCTGGGAACCTTCGTTCTGATCTCTGCATTCAATTAACAGAGTTGAAACTTACTTTTGTTTGAGGAGTTAGGAAATACTCTTTCTGTAGAAATTGCAAGTGGACATTTGGAGTGCAAAGAGGCCTACAGTGCTATAAGGAATATCTTCAAATAAAAACTACCCAGAAGGATTCTGTGAAACTTCTTTCTGATCTCTGCATTCAACTAACACAGTTCAACCTTACTTTTGATTGAGCAGCTTTGAAACACACTTTCCTGAGAAACAGCAAGTGGACAGTCGGAGCCCTAAGAGGCCTACATTGGAAAAAGGAATATCTTCAAATAAAAGCTACACAGAAGCATTCCGTGAAATTTCTTTTCGATCTTTGCATTCAACTAAGAGAGTTGAACCTTACATTTGTTGGAAGGAGTTCTGAAACACTCTTTCTGTAGAAATTGCAAGTGGACATTCGGAGCCCAAAGAGGCCTACAGTGCAAAAAGGAATATCTTCAAATTAAAAATACACAGAAGCATTCTGTTCAACTACTCTCTGATCTGTACATTCAACTAACACAGTTGAACCTTACTTTTGATTGAGCAGCTTTGAAACACTCTTTCTGTAGGAACTGCAAGTGGACATTCAGAGCATTAAGAGGCCTATAGTGGAAAAAGGAATATCTTCAATTAAAAACAACAAAGATGCATTCTGTGAAACTTCTTCCAGATCTGCGCATTCAATGAACAGATTTGAACATTACTTTTGTTTGAGCATTTCTGAAACACACTTTCTGTAGAAAGTGCAAGTGGACATTTGGAGCGCTAAGAGGCCAATGGAGGAAAAAGGAATATCTTCAAATAAAAACACCACAGAAGCATTCTCGGAAACATTTTTCTGATGTGTGCATTTAACTAAGAGAGTTGAACCCTACTTTTCATTGAGGAGTTTTGAAACACTCTTTCTGTAGAAACTGCAAGTGGCTATTTAGAGTGCTAAGAGGCCTATAGTAGAAAAAGGAATATCTTCAAATAAAAACTTCACGGAAGGATTCTGTGAAACTTCTTTCTAATCTGTGCATTCAACTAACCGAGTTGAACCTTACTTTTGATTTGAGGAGTTCTGAAACACTCTTTCTGTAGAAACTGCAAGTGGACATTCGGAGCGCTAAGAGGAATGTAGTGGAAAAAGGAATATCTTCAAATAAAATCTACACAGAAGCATTCTGCGAAACTTCTTTCTGATCTTTGCATTCCACTAACAGAGTTGAAACTTACTTTTGAAAGAGCAGTTCTGAAACAATCTTTCTGTAGAAATTGCAAGTGGACATTCGGAGCGCTAAGAGGCCTATAGAGGAAAAAGGAATATCTTCAAATAAAAACTACACAGAAGCATTCTGTGGAACATCTTTCTGATCTCTGCATTCACCTAACAGAGTTGAACCATACTTTTCATTGAGGAGTTTTGAAACACTCTTTCTGTAGAAACTGCAAGTGGCTATTTAGAGTGCTAAGAGGCCTATAGTAGAAAAAGGAATATCTTCAAATAAAAACTTCACGGAAGGATTCTGTGAAACTTCTTTCTAATCTGTGCATTCAACTAACCGAGTTGAACCTTACTTTTGATTGAGGAGTTCTGAAACACTCTTTCTGTAGAAACTGCAAGTGGACATTCGGAGCGCTAAGAGGAATGTAGTGGAAAAAGGAATATCTTCAAATAAAATCTACACAGAAGCATTCTGCGAAACTTCTTTCTGATCTTTGCATTCCACTAACAGAGTTGAAACTTACTTTTGAAAGAGCAGTTCTGAAACAATCTTTCTGTAGAAATTGCAAGTGGACATTCGGAGCGCTAAGAGGCCTATAGAGGAAAAAGGAATATCTTCAAATAAAAACTACACAGAAGCATTCTGTGAAACTACTTTCTGATCTGTGCATTCAACTAACAGATTTGAACCATACTTTTGATTGAGCCGTTCTGAAACAGTCTTTCTGTAGAAACTGCAAGTGGACATACAGAGCGATATGAGGCCTATAGTGGAAAAAGGAATATCTTCAAATAAAAACTACACAGAAGCATTCTGTGAAACTTCCTTCTGATTTAAGCATTCCACTAACAGAGTTGAACCTTACTTTTGATTGAGGAGTTCTGAAACACTCTTTCTGTAGAAACTGCAAGTGGACTTTCAGAGCGCTAAGAGGCCTATCCTGGAAAAAGGAATATCTTCAAATAAAACTACACAGAAGCATTCTGCGAGACTTCTTTCTGATCTGTGCATTCAACTAACAGAGTTGAACCTTACTTTTGATTGAGCAGTTCTGAAACACTCTTTCTATAGAAACTGCAAGTGGAAATTCGGAGCGCTAAGAGGCCTATGGAGGAAAAAGGAATATCTTCATATAAAAACTACACAGAAGCATTCTGGGAAAGTTCTTTCTGATCCGTGCATTCAACTAAGAGAGTAGAACCTTACTTTTGATTGAGGAGTTTTGAAACACTCTTTCTGTAGAAACTGCAAGTGGCTATTTGGAGTGCTAAGAGGCCTATAGTGGAAAAAGGAATATCTTCAAATAAAAACTACCCAGAAGGATTCAGTGAAACTTCTTTCTGATCTTTGCATTCAACTAACAGAGTTGTACCTTACTTTTGATTGAGCAGCTTTGAAACACTCTTTCTTGAGAAACAGCAAGTGGACAGTCGGAGCCATAAGAGGTCTATACTGGAAAAAGGAATACGTTGAAATAAAAACTACACAGAAGCATTCAGTGAAACTTCTTTCTGATCTCTGCATTCAATTAACAGAGTTGAACCTTACTTTTGTTTGAGGAGTTCTGAAACACTCTTTCTGTAGAAATTGCAAGTGGACATTTGGAGCGCAAAGAGGCCTACAGTGCTATAAGGAATATCTTCAAATAAAAACTACCCAGAAGGATTCTGTGAAACTTCTTTCTGATCTCTGCATTCAACTAACACAGTTCAACCTTACTTTTGATTGAGCAGCTTTGAAACACACTTTCCTGAGAAACAGCAAGTGGACAGTCGGAGCCCTAAGAGGCCTACATTGGAAAAAGGAATATCTTCAAATAAAAGCTACACAGAAGCATTCTGTGAAACTTCTTTTTGATCTTTGCATTCAACTAAGAGAGTTGAACCTTACATTTGTTGGAAGGAGTTCTGAAACACTCTTTCTGTAGAAATTGCAAGTGGATATTCGGAGCCCAAAGAGGCCTACAGTGCAAAAAGGAATATCTTCAAATTAAAAATACACAGAAGCATTCTGTTCAACTTCGTTCTGATCTGTACATTCAACTAACACAGTTGAACCTTACTTTTGATTGAGCAGCTTTGAAACACTCTTTCTGTAGGAACTGCAAGTGGACATTCAGAGCATTAAGAGGCCTATAGTGGAAAAAGGAATATCTTCAAATAAAAACAACAAAGATGCATTCTGTGAAACTTCTTTCAGATCTGCGCATTCAACAAACAGATTTGAACATTACTTTTGTTTGAGCATTTCTGAAACACACTTTCTGTAGAAAGTGCAAGTGGACATTCGGAGCGCTAAGAGGCCTATGGAGGAAAAAGGAATATTTTCAAATAAAAACACCACAGAAGCACTCTGGGAAACATCTTTCTGATCTGTGCATTCAACTAAGAGAGTTGACCCTTACTTTTCATTGAGGAGTTTTGAAACACTCTTTCTATAGAAACTGCAAGTGGCTATTTGGAGCGCTAAGAGGCCTGTAGTAGAAAAAGGAATATCTTCAAATAAAAACTACACGGAAGGATTCTGTGAAACTTCTTTCTGATCTGTGCATTCAACTAACCGAGTTGAACCTTACTTTTGATTGAGGAGTTCTGAAACACTCTTTCTGTAGAAACTGCAAGTGGACATTCGGAGCGCTAAGAGGCCTATTTTGGAAAAAGGAATATCTTCAAATAAAAACTACACAGAAGCATTCTGTGAATGTTCTTTCTGAGCGGTGCATTCAACTAACAGAGTTGAACCTTATTTTTTATTGAGGAGTTTTGAAACACTCTTTCTGTAGAAACTGCGAGTGGACATTCGGAGCGCTAAGAGGCCTATAGTGGAAAAAGGAATATCTTCAAATAAAAACTAAACAGAAGGATTCTGCAAAACTTCTTTCTGATCTGCGCATTCAATTAACAAATTTGAACATTATATTTGATTGAGGAGTTCTGAAACTCTTTCTGTAGAAAGTGCAAGTGGACATTCAGAGCGCTAAGATATCTATAGAGGAAAAAGGAATATCTTCAAATATAATCTACACAGAAGCATTCTGTGAAACTACTTTCTGATCTGTGCATTCAACTAACAAAGTTGAACATTACTTTTGATTCAGGAGTTTTGAAACACTCTATCAGTAGAAACTGGAAGTGTATATTTGGAGCGCTAAGGGGCCTATAGTGGAAAAAGGAATATGTTAAAATAAAAACTACACAAAAGCATTTTGTGAAACTTCTTTCTGATCTGCGCATTCAACTAACAGATGTGAAGCTTGCGTTTGATTGAGCAGTTTTGAAACACTCTTTCTGTAGAAACTGCAAGTGGACATTCGGAGCGCTAAGAGGCCTATTTTGGAAAAAGGAATATCTTCAAATAAAAACTACACAGAAGCATTCTGTGAATCTTCTTTCTGATCTCTGCATTCAACTAACGGAGTTGAACCTTACTTTTGATTGAGGAGATTTGAAACACTCTTTCTGTTGAAACTGCAATTGGATATTTGGAGCGCTAAGAGGCCTATAGTGGAAAAAGGAATATCTTCAAATTAAAACTACACAGAAGCATTCTATGAAACTACTTTCTGATATGTGCAGTCCACTAACAGAGCTCAACCGTACTTTTGTTTGAGCAGTTCTCAAACACTCTTTCTGTAGAAATTGCAATTGGATGTTTGGAGCACTAAGAGGCCTATAGAGGAAAAAGGAATATAGTCAAATAAAGGCTACACAGAAGCATTCTGTGAAGCTTCTTTCAGATCTGTGCATTCAACTAACAGATTTGAACGGTACTTTTGATTGAGGAGTTTTGAAACACTCTTTCTGTAGAAACTGCAAGTGGATATTTGGAGTGCTAAGAGGCCTGTAGTGGAAAAGGTAATATCTTCAAATAAAAACTACACAGAAGCATTCTGTGAAACGTCTTTCTGATCTGTGCATTCAGCTAACAGAGATAAACATTACTTTTGCTTGAGCAGTTCTCAAACACTCTTTCTGTAGAAACTGCCAGTGATCATTCGGAGCGTTAAGAGGCCTACAGTGGAAAAAGGAATATCTTCAAATAAAAATTACACTGAATCATTTTGTGAAATTACTTTCTGATCTGTGCATTCAACTAACAGAGTCGAACCTCATTTTGATTGAGCAGTTCTGAAACACTTTCTGTAGAAACTGCAAGTGGACAGTTCTGTAGATGTCTATTACGTCCACTTTATGTAGAGCTGAGTTCAATTCCTGAATATCCTTGTTAACTTTCTGTCTCATTGATCTGTCTAATGCTGACAATGGGGTGTTAAAATCTCCCATTATTATTGTGTGGGAGTTTAAGTCCCTTTGTAGGTCACTGAGGACTTGCTTTCTGAATCTGGGTGCTCCTGTGTTGGGTGCATATATATTTAGGATAGTTTGCTCTTCTTGTTGAATTGATCCCTTTACCATTATGTAATGGCCTTCTTTGTCTCTTTTGATCTTTGTTGGTTTAAAGTCTATTTTATCAGAGACTAGGATTGCAACTCCTGCCTTTTTTTGATTTCCAGTTGCTTGATAGATCTTCCTCCATCCCTTTATTTTGAGTCTATGTGTGTCTCTGCACGTGAGATGGGTTTCCTGAATACAGCACACTGATGGGTCCTGACTCCTTATCCAGTTTGCCAGTCTGTGTCTTTTGGTTGGAGCACTTAGCCCATTTACATTTAACGTTAATATTGTTATGTGTGAATCTGACCCTGTCATTATGATGTTAGTTGGTTATTTTGCTCGTTAGTTGCTATAGTTTCTTCCTAGCCTCGATGGTCTTTACAGTTTGGCATGTTTTTGCAGTGGCTGGTGCCAGTTGTTCCTTTCCATGTTTAGTGCTTCCTTCAGGAGCTCTTTTAGGGTAGGCCTTGTGGTGACAAAATCACTCAGCGTTTGCTTATCTGTAAAGTATTTTATTTCTCCTTCACTTATGAAGCTTAGTTTGGCGGGATAGGAAATTCTAGGTTGAAAACTCTTTTCTTTAAGAATGGTGAATATCGGCCCCCACTCTGTTCTTGCTTGTAGATTTTCTCCTGAGAGGTCAGCTGTTAGTCTGATGGGCTTCCCTTTGTGGGTAACCCGACCTTTCTCTCTGGCGGCCCTTAACATTTTTTCCTTCATTTCAACTTTGGTGAATCTGAGAATTATGTGTCTTGGAGTTGCCCTTCTCGAGGAGTATCTTTGTGGCGTTCTCTGTATTTCCGGAATCTGAATGCTGGCCTGCCTTCCTAGATTGGGGAAGTTCTCCTGGATAATATCTTGCAGAGTGTTTTCCAACTTGGTTCCATTCTCCCCATCATTTTCAGGTACACCAATCAGACGTAGGTTTGGTCTTTTCACATAGTCCCAAATTTCTTGGAGGCATTTTTCGTTTCTTTTTATTCTTTTTTCTCTAAACATCCCTTATCTCTTCATTTCATTCATTTCATCTTCCATCAGCGATACCCTTTCTTCCAGTTGATTGCATCTGCTACTGAGGCTTTTGATTGAGCAGTTCTGAAACACTCTTTCTGTAGAAACCGCAAGCGGACATTCTGAGCGCTAAGAGTCCTATATTGAAAAAGGAATATCTTGAAATAAAAACTACACAGAAGCATTCTGTGAAACTTCTTTCTGATCTGTGCATTCAAGTAACAGAGTGGAACCTTCCTGTTGATTGAGCAGTTCCGAAACACTCATTCAGTAGAAACTGCAGGTGGATAGTCGGAGCGCTAAGAGGCTGTATTTGAAAAAGGAAATTCTTCAAATAAAAACTACACAGAAGCATTCTGTGAATCTTCTTTCTGATCTGAGCATTCAACTAACAGAGTTGAACCTTACTTTTGATTGAGCAGTTCTGAAACACTCTTTCTGTAGAAACTGCAAGTGGACATTCAGAGCGCTAAGAGGCCAACGGTGGAAAAAGGAATATCTTCAAATAAAAACCACACAGAAGCATTCTGCGAAACTTCTTTCTGATCTGTGCATTCAACTAACAGGGTTGAACCTTACTTTTGTCTCAGCAGTTCTGAAACACTCTTTTTGTCAAAACTGAAAGTGGACATTAGGAGCGCTATGAGGCCTAGAGTGGAAAAAGGAATGTCTTCAAATAAAAACTACACAGAAACATTCTGTGAAACTCCTTTCTGATCTCTGCATTCAACTAACATAGTTCAACCTTACTTTTGATTGAGCAGTTCGGAAAAACTCTTTCGTTAGAAACTTCAAGGGGACATTCGGTGCGCTAAGAGGCCTATAGGGGAAAAAGGAAAATCTTCAAATAAAAACTACACAGAAACATTATGTGAAACTTCTTTCTGATCTGTGCATTCAACTAACAGAGTTGAACCATACTTTTGATTAAGCAGTTCTGAATCTCTCTTACTTTGGAAACTGCAAGTGGACATTCAGAGCGCTAAGTGGCCTATACTGGAAACAGGAATATTTTAAAATAAAAACTACACAGAAGCATTCTGTGAAACTTCTTCCTGATCTGTGCATTCAACTAACAAAGTTGAACTTACTTTTGATTGAGCAGTTCTGAAACACTCTTTCAGTAGAAACTGCAAGTGGACATTCGTAGCCCTTGGAGGCCTAGAGTGGAAAAAGGAAAATCTTCAAATGAAAACTACACAGAAGCATTCTGTGAAACTTCTTTCTGATCTGTGCATTCAACGAAGACAGTTGAAACTTACTTTCATTGAGCATTTCTGAAACCCTCATTATGTAGAAAATGCAATTTGACATTCGGAGCACTAAGAGGTCAATAGTGGAAAAAGAAATATCTTCAAATAAAAACCACAGAGAAGCATTCTGCGAAGTTTCTTTCTGATCTGTGCATTCAACTAACAGTGTTGAACATTACTGTTAACTGAGCACTTCTGAAAATTTCTTTCTGTCGAAACTACAAGTGGACATTCGTACCGATAAGAGGCCTACAGCGGAAAAAGGAATATCTTCAAATAAAAACAACTCAGAAGCATTGTGTGAAACTTCTTTCTGATTTGTGCATTCAAACCGCAGAGTTGAACCTTACTTTTCATTGACCAATTCTGAAACACTCTTTCTGTAGAAACTGCAAGTGTACATTCGGAGCGCTTAGAGGCCTAGAGTGGACAAAGCAATATCTTCAAATAACAACTACACAGAAGCATTCTGTGAAATTTCTTTTTGATCTGTGCATTCAACTAGCAGAGTTGTACCTTACCTATGATTGAGGAGTTTTGAAACACTCTCTGTAGAATCTGCAAGTGCATATTTGGAGCGATATGAGGAATATAGTGGAAAAAGGAAAATCTTCAAATAAAAACTACACAGAAGCATTCTGTGAAACTTCTTTCTGATCTGTGCATTCAACTAACAGAGTTGAAGCATACTATTGGTTGAGCAGTTCTGAAACACTCTTTATGTAGAAACTGCAAGTGGACATTCGTAGCAGTAAGAGGCGTATAGTGGAAAAAGGAATATCTTCAAATACAAAGAACACAGAAGCATTCTGTGAAACTACTTTCTGATCTGTGCATTGAACTAAGAGGGTTGAACCTTACTTTTGATTGAGGAGTTTTGAAACACTCTTTCTGTAGAAACTACAAGTGGATGTTTGGAGCGCTAAGAGGCCTATAGTGGAAAAAGGAATATCTTCAAATAAAAACTACACAGAAGCATTCTGTGAAACTTCTTTCTGATCTGTCCATTCAACAAACAGAGTTGAATCTTGCTTTTCATTGAGCAGTTCTGAAACACTCTTTCTGTAGAAACTGCAAGTGGACATTCGGAGCGCTAAGAGGCCTATAGTGGAAAAAGGAATATCTTCAAATAAAAACTAAACAGAAGCATTCTGTGAAATTCCCTTCTGATCTGTGCATTCAAATAACAGAGATGAAGATTACTTTTGATTGAGCACTTCGGAATCACTCTTTCTGTAGAAGCTGCAAGTGGATATTCGGAGCACGTAGAGGCCTACAGTGGAAAAAGGAATATCTTCAAATAAAAACTACACGGAAGCATTCTGTGAAACTTCTTTCTGATCTGTGCATTCAAGTAACAGGTTTCAACCTCACTTTTGATTGAGCAGCTCTGAAACCCTCTTTCTGTAGATACTGCAAGTGGAGATTCGTAGCGCTAAGAGGCCTATAGTGGAAAAAGGAATATCTTCAAATAAAAACTACACAGAAGTATTCTGTGAAACTTCTTTCTGATCTGTGCAATCAACTAACAGAGTTGAACTTACTTTTGATTGGGTTTTCAAACACTCTTTCTATATAAACTGCAAGTGGATATTTGGGGCCCTAAGAGGCCTATAGTTAAAAAAGGAATATCTCCAAATAAAAACTACACAGAAGCATTCTGTGAAACTTCTTTCTCATCTCTGCATTCAACTAACAGAGTTGAAGCTTGCTTTTGATTGAGCAGTTCTGAAACACTCTTTCTGTAGAAACTGCAAGTTGACATTCTTAGCGCTTAGAGGCCTATAGTTGAAAAAGGAATATCTTCAAATAAAAACTACACAGAAGCATTCTGTGCAACTCCTTTCTGATTTGTGCTTTCAACTAACAGAGTTGAAACTTCTTTTGATTGAGGAGTTCTGAAATACTCTTTCTGTAGAAACTGGAAGTGGACATTCGAAGTGCTAAGATGCCTATTTGTGGAAAAAGGAATATCTTCAAACAAAAACTACATGGAAGCATTCTCTGAAACTTCTTTCTGATCTGTGCATTCAACTAAAAGAGTTGAACCTTTCTTTTGATTGAGCAGTTCTGAAACACTCTTTCTGTAGAAACTGCAGGTGGACATTCAGAGCGCTAAGAGGCCTATAGAGGAAATAGGAATGTCTTCAAATAAGCACTACGCAGAAGCATTCTGTGCAACTTCTTTGTGATCTGTGCATTCAACTAACAGTGTTGAAGCTTACTTTTGATTGAGCAGCTCTGAAACCCTCTTTCTGTAGAAACTGCAAGTGGACATTCAAAGCGCTAAGAGGCCTATAGTGGGAAAAAGGAATATGTTCAAATAAAAGCTACACAGAAGCGAGAGTCAGGGTGGAGCCAAGATGGCTGAATAATAATAGCTCCGGTCTCTAGCTTCCAGCCCGAGCGACACAGAAGACTGGTGATTTCTGCATTTCTGCTTGAAGTACCGGTTTCATCTCACTATTGAGTGCCAAACAGTGGGTGCAGGAGAGTCGGTGAAGCTCACCGTGCATGAGCCGAAGCAGATCGAGGCACTGCCTCACTCGGGAAGTGCAAGGGGTCAGGGAGTTCCCTTTCCTAGTCAAAGAAAGGTGTAACAGACGTCACCTGGGTAATCGGGTCAGTCCCACCCTCATATTGTGCTTTCCCAATGGTCCTGGAAAACGGCACACTAGGAGATTGTGTCCCGCACCTGGCTCGGAGGGCCCTATGCCCACGGCGTCTCGCTGATTGCTAGCACAGCAGTCTGAGATCAAGCTGAATGGTGGCAGCGAGGCTGGGGGAGGGGCGCCCACCATTGCCCAGGCATGCTTAGGTAAACAAAGCAGCCAGGAAGCTCGAACTGGGTAGATCCCACCACAGCTCAAGGAGGCCTGTCTGCCTCTGTAGGCTCCACCTCTGGGGGCAGGGCACAGACAAACAAAATGTCAGCAGGACATTCCAGAGACTTAAATGTCCCTGTCAGACTGACAGCTTTGAAGACAGTAGTGGTTCTCCCAGCACGCAGCTGGAGATCTGAGAACGGACAGACTGCCTCCTAAAGTGGGTCCCTCACCCCTGAGCAGCCTAACTGGGAGGCACCACCCCAGTAGGCACAGACTGACACCTCACTCGGCCGTGTACTCCTCTGAGACAAAACTTCCAGAGGAACTATCAGACAGCTGAATTTGTGGTCTCACGAAAATCTGCTGTTCTGCAGCCACCGCTGCTGACACCCAGCCAAACAGGGTCTGGAGTGGACCTCTAGTAAACTCCAACAGACCTGCAGCTGAGGGTCCGGTCTGGTAGAAGGAAAACTGATAAACAGAAAGGACATCCACACCAAAAACCCATCTGTACATTACCATCATCAAAGACAAAAAGTAGATAAAACCACAAAGATGGGGAAAAAACAGAGCAGAAAAACTGGAAACTCTAAAAAGCAGAGCACCTCTCCTCCTCCAAAGGAACGCAGTTCCTCACCAGCAATGGAACAAAGCTGGATGGAGGATGACTTTGACGAGTTGGGAGAAGAAGGCGTCAGACAATCAAACTACTCTGAGCTACGAGAGGAAATTCAAAACAATAGCAAAGAAGTTAAAAACTTTGAAAAAAAATTAGAAGAATGGATAACTAGAATAACCAATGCAGAGAAGGGCTTAAAGGAGATGATGGACCTGAAAGCCAAGTTTCGAGAACTACGTGAAGATTGCGGAAGCCTCCGTAGCAGATGCGATCAACTGGAAGAAAGGGTATCGCTGATGGAAGATGAAATGAATGAAATGAAATGAGAAGGGAAGTTTAGAGAAAAAAGAATAAAAAGAAATGAACAAAGCCTCCAAGAAATTTGGGACCGCGTGAAACGACCAAACCTACGTCTGATTGGTGTACCTGAAAATGACGGGGAGAATGGAACCAAGTTGGAAAACACTCTGCAAGATATTATCCAGGAGAACTTCCCCAATCTAGCAAGGCAGGCCAACATTCAGATTCAGGAAATACAGAGAACACCACAAAGATACTCCTCGAGAAGAGCAACTCCAAGACACATAATTGTGAGATTCACCAAAGTTGAAATGAAGGAAAAAATGTTAAGGGCAGCAAGAGAGAAAGGTCGGGTTACCCACAAAGGGAAGCCCATCAGACTAACAGCTGATCTCTCGGCAGAAACTCTACAAGCCAGAAGAGAGTGGGGGCCGATATTCAACATTCTTAAAGAAAAGAATTTTCAACCCAGAATTTCCTATCCAGCCAAACTAAGCTTCATAATGAAGGAGAAATAAAATACTTTACAGACAAGGAAACGCTGAGTGATTTTGTCACCACCAGGCCTGCACTAAAAGAGCTCCTGAAGGAAGCACTAAACATGGAAAGGAACAACCGGTACCAGCCACTGCAAAAACATGCCAAATTGTAAAGACCATCGAGGCTAGGAGGAAACTGCATCAACTAATGAGCAAAATAACCAACTAACATCATAATGACAGGATCAGATTCACACATAACAATATTAACGTTAAATGTAAATGGGCTAAATGCTCCAATTAAAAGACACAGACTGGCAAACTGGATAAGGAGTCAGGACCCATCAGTGTGCTGTATTCAGGAAACCCATCTCACGTGCAGAGACACACATAGACTCAAAATAAAGGGATGGAGGAAGATCTATCAAGCAAATGGAAAACAAAAAAAGGCAGGGGTTGCAATCCTAGTCTCTGATAAAATAGACTTTAAACCAACAAAGATCAAAAGAGACAAAGAAGGCCATTACATAATGGTAAAGGGATCAATTCAACAAGAAGAGCTAACTATCCTAAATATATATGCACCCAACACAGGAGCACCCAGATTCATAAAGCAAGTCCTGAGAGACCTACAAAGGGACTTAAGCTACCACACAATAATAATGGGAGATTTTAACACCCCACTGTCAACATTAGACAGATCATCGAGACAGAAAGTTAACAAGGATATCCAGGAATTGAACTCAGCTCTAAACAAAGTGGACCTAATAGACATCTACAGAACTCTCCACTGCAAATCAACAGAATATACATTTTTTTTCAGCACCACACCACACCTATTCCAAAATTGACCACATAGTTGGAAGTAAAGCTCTGCTCAGCAAATGTAAAAGAACAGAAATTATAACAAACTGTCTCTCAGACCACAGTGCAATCAAACTAGAACTCAGGATTAATAAACTCACTCAAAACCGCTCAACTACATGGAAACTGAACAACCTGCTCCTGAATGACAATTGGGTACATAATGAAATGAAGGCAGAAATAAAGATGTTCTTTGAAACCAACGAGAACAAAGACACAACATACCAGAATCTCTGGGACACATTCAAAGCAGTGTGTAGAGGGAAATTTAGAGCACTAAATGCCCACAAGAGAAAGCAGGAAATATCCAAAATTGACACCCTAACACCACAATTAAAAGAACTAGAAAAACAAGAGCAAACACATTCAAAAGCTAGCAGAAGGCTAGAAATAACTAAAATCAGAGCAGAACAGAAGGAAATAGAGAAACAAAAAACCCTTCAAAAAATTAATGAATCCAGTAGCTGGTTTTTTGAGAAGATCAACAAAATTGATAGACCGCTAGCAAGACTAATAAAGAAGAAAAGAGAGAAGAATCAAATAGATGCAATAAAAAATGAAAAAGGGGATATCACCACCGATCCCACAGAAATACAATCTACCATCAGAGAATACTACAAACACCTCTATGCAAATAAACTAGAAAATCTAGAAGAGATGGATAAATTCCTCGACAAAT
Organism: Nomascus leucogenys; assembly: GCF_006542625.1. Taxonomy (NCBI): domain Eukaryota; kingdom Metazoa; phylum Chordata; class Mammalia; order Primates; family Hylobatidae; genus Nomascus; species Nomascus leucogenys. The sequence continues at coordinate 15,835 of NW_022097552.1, forward strand.
GCACCCTCCCAAGACTAAATCAGGAAGAAGTTGAATCTCTGAATAGACCAATAACGGGTTCTGAAATTGTGGCAATAATCAATAGCTTACCAACCAAAAAGAGTCCAGGACCTGATGGATTCACAGCTGAATTCTAACAGAGGTACAAGGAGGAACTGGTGCCATTCCTTCTGAAACTATTCCAATCGATAGAAAAAGAGGGAATCCTCCGTAACACATTTTATGAAGCCAGCATCGTCCTGATACCAAAGCCAGGCAGAGACACAACCAAAAAAGAGAATTTGAGACCAATATCCTTGATGAACATTGATGCAAAAATCCTCAATAAAATACTGGCAAACCGAATCCAGCAGCACATCAAAAAGCTTATCCACCATGATCAAGTGGGCTTCATCGCTGGGATGCAAGGCTGGTTGAACATACACAAATCAATAAATGTAATCCAGCATATAAACAGAACCAAAGACAAAAACCACATGATTATCTCAATAGATGCAGAAAAGGCCTTTGATAAAATTCAACAACTCTTCCTTGAGAACTCATGGACACAGGAAGGGGAACATCACACTCCGGGGACTGTTGTGGGTGGGGGGAGGGGGGAGGGACAGCATTAGGAGATACACCTAATGCTAAATGACGAGTTAATGGGTGCAGGAAATCAACATGGCACATGGATACATATGTAACAAACCTGCACATTGTGCACATGTACCCTAAAACCCTAAAGTATAATAAAAAAAAAAAAAAAAAAAAAAAAAAAACTCTTCCTGCTAAAAACTCTCAATAAATTAGGTATTGATGGGATGTATCTCAAAATAATAAGAGCTATATACGACAAATCCACAGCCAATATCATACTGAATGGGCAAAAACTGGAAGCATTCCCTCTGAAAACTGGCACAAGACAGGGATGCCCTCTCTCACTGCTCTTATTCAACATAGTGCTGGAGGTTCTGGCCAGAGCAATCAGGCAGGAGAAGGAAATAAAGGGTATTCAATTAGGAAAAGAGGAAGTCAAACTGTCCCTGTTTGCAGATGACATGATTGTATATCTAGAAAATCCCATTGTCTCAGCCCAAAATTTCCTTAAGCTGATTAGCAAATTCAGCAAAGTCTCAGGACACAAAATCAATGTGCAAAAATCACAAGCATTCTTGTACACCAATCACAGACAAACAGAGAGCCAAATCATGAGTGAACTCCCATTCACAATTGCTTCAAAGAGAATAAAATACCTAGGAATCCAACTTACAAGGGATGTGAAGGACCGCTTCAAGGAGAACTACAAACCACTGCTCAATGAAATAAAAGAGGATACAAACAAATGGAAGAACATTCCATGCTCATGGGTTAGAAGAATCAATATCGTGAAAATGGCCATACTGCCCAAAGTAATTTATAGATTCAATGCCATCCCCATCAAGCTACCAATGACTTTCTTCACAGAATTTGAAAAATCTACTTTAAAGTTCATATGGAACCAAAAAAGAGCCCGCATCGCCAACTCAATCCTAAGCCAAAAGAACAAAGCAGGAGGCATCACGCTACCTGACTTCAAACTATACTACAAGGCTACAGTAACCAAAACAGCATGGTACTGGTACCACAACAGAGATATAGATCAATGGAACAGAACAGAGCCCTCAGAAATGATGCCGCATATCTACAACTATCTGATCTTTGACAAACCTGACAAAAAGAAGAAATGGGGAAAGGATTCCCTATTTAATAAACGGTGGTGGGAAAACTGGCTAGCCATAGGTAGAAAGCTGCAACTGGATCCTTCCTTACACCTTATACAAAAACTAATTCAAAATGGATGAAAGACTTAAATGTTAGACCTAAAACCATTAAAATCCTACAAGAAAACCTAGGCAATACCATTCAGGACATAGGCGTGGGCAAGGACTTCATGTCTAAAACTCCAAAAACAATGGCAACAAAGGCAAAATCGACAAATGGGATCTCATTAAACTAAAGAGCTTCTGCACAGCAAAAGAAACTACCATCAGAGTGAACAGGCAACCTAGAGAATGGGAGAAAATTTTTGCAACCTACTCATCTGACAAAGGGCTAATATCCAGAATCTACAATGAACACAAACAAATTTACAAGAAAAAAACAAACAACCCCAGCAAAAGGTGGGCAAAGGACATGAACAGACACTTCTCAAAAGAAGACATTTATGCAGCCAAAAAACACATGAAGAAATGCTCATCATCACTGGCCATCAGAGAAAGGCAAATCAAAACCACAGCGAGATACCATCTCAAACCAGTTAGAAAGGCCATCATTAAAAAAACAGGAAACAACAGGTGCTGGAGAGGATGCGGAGAAATAGGAAGACTTTTACACTGTTGGTGGGACTGTAAATTTGTTCAACCATTGTGGAAGTCAGTGTGGCAATTCCTTAGGGATCTAGAACTAGAAATACCATTTGACCCAGCCATCCCATTACTGGGAATATACCCAAAGGACTATAAATTATGCTGCTATAAAGACACATGCACACGTATGTTTATTGCGGCACTATTCACAATAGCAAAGAGTTGGAACCAACCCAAATTACCAACAACGATAGACTGGATTAAGAAAATGTGGTACATATACACCATGGAATACCATGCAGGAAAAAAAAATGATGAGATTGTGTCCTTTGTTCGGACATGGATGAAAATGGAAAACATCATTCTCAGTGAAATATCGCAAGGACAAAAAACCAAACACCGCATGTTCTCACTCATAGGTGCAAATTGAACAATGAGAACTCATGGACACAGGAAGGGGAACATCACATTCCAGGGACTGTTGTGGGGTGGGGGGAGGGGGGAGGGACAGCATTAGGAGATATACCTAATGCTAAAGGACGAGTTAATGGGTGCAGGAAATCAACATGGCATATGGATACATATGTAACAAACCTGCACATTGTGCACAGGTACCCTAAAACATAAAGTATAGTAAAAAATAAAAATAAAAAACAAATAAAAATAACAAAAAAGTATATAAATAAAAAAAGAATAAAAACTACACAGAAGCATTCGATGAAACTTCTTTCTGATCTGCGCATTCAAATAACAGAGTTGAACCTTACTTTTCATTGAGCAGTTCTGAAACACTCTTTTGTAGAAACTCCAAGCGGACATTAGGAGTGCTAAGGGGACTATAGTGGAAAAAGGAATATCTTCAAATAGAAACTACACAGAAGCATTCTGTGAAACTTCTTCCTGAGCTATGCATTCAACTAACAAATTTGAACCTTACTTTTGACTGAGCAGTTCTGAAAAACTCTGTAGAAACTGCAAGGGACATTTGGAGCGCTAAGAGGCCTATAGTGGAAAAACGAATATCTTCCAATAAAAACTACACAGAAGCATTCTGCGAAACTTCTTTCTGTTCTGTGCATTCAACTAACAGAGGTGAACCTTACTTCTGATTGAGCAGTTCTGAAACACTTTTTCTGTAGAAACTGCAAGTGGACAATTGCAGCGCAAAGGGCCTATAGTGGAAAAAGAAATAACTTCAAATAAAAACTACACAGAAGCATTCTGTGAAACTTCTTTCTGTTCTGTGAATTCAACTAACAGAGTTGAACCTTACCTTTGATTGAGCAGTTCTGAAAAACTCTATCTGTAGAAACTGCAAGAGGACATACGGAGCGCTAAGGGGCCTATAGTGGAAAAAGGAATATCTTCAAATAAAAACTACACAGAAGCATTCTGCGAAACTTCTTTCTGTTCTGTGCATTCAGGTAGCAGAGTTGAACCTTACTTTTGATTGAGCAGTTCTGAAACCGTCTTTCTGTAGAAACTGCAATTGGACATTCGGAGCTCTAAGGGGCCAATAGTGGAAAAAGGAATATCTTCAAATAAAAACTAAATGGAAGCATTCTGTGAAACTTCTTTCTGTTCTGTGCATTCAACTAACGGAGTTGAAGCTTAGTTTTATTGCGCAGTTCTGAAACTCTCTTTCTGTAGAAACTGCAATTGGACATTTGGAGGGCTAAGGAGCCCATAGTGGAAAAACGAATATCTTCAAACAAAAACTACACAGAAGCATTCTGTGAAAATTCTTTCTGTTCTGTGCATTCAACTAAAAGAGTTGAACCGTGCTTTTGATTGAGCAGTTCTGAAACACTCTTACTGTAGAAACTGCAAGAGGACATTCAGAGCGCTGAAGGACCCATAGTGGAAAAAGGAATATGTTCAAACAAAAACCACACAGAAGCATTCTGTGAAACATCTTTCTGTTCTTTGCATTCAACAAACAGAGTTGAAGCTTATTTTGAGCAGTTCTGAAACACTCTTTCTGTAGAAACTGCAAGAGGACACTCAGAGTGCTAAGGGGCCTATTGTGGAAAAAGGAATATCTTCAAATAAAAACTACACAGAAGCATTCTGCGAAACTTCTTTCTGTTCTGTGCATTAAACTGACAGAGTTGAAACTTACTATTGATTGAACAGTTCTGAAACAGTTTTTATGTAGAAAATGCAAGTGGACATTAGGAGTGCAAAGGGGCCTATAGTGGAAAAAGAAATACCTTCAAATAAAAACTACACAGAAGCATTCTCTGAAACTACTTTCTGTTCTGTGCATTGATTGAGCAGTTCAGAAACACTCTTTCTGTAGAAACTGCAAGAGGACATATGAAGCGCTAAGGGGCATATACTGGAAAAAGGAATATCTTCAAATAAAAACTACACGGAAGCATTCTACGAAACTTCTTTCTCTTCTGTGCATTCAAGTAGCAGAGTTGAACCTTACTTTTTATTGAGCAGTTCTGAAAAACTCTTTCTGTAGAAACTGCAATTGGACATTCGGAGCTCTAAGGTACCAACAGTGGAAAAAGGATTCTCTTCAAAAAAAAAAACTACACGGAAGCATTCTGTGAAACTTCTTTTTGTTCTGTGCATTCAACTAACGGAGTTGAAGCTTAGTTTTGATTGGGCAGTTCTGAAACACTCTTTCTGTAGAAACTGCAATTGGACATTCGGAGGGCTAAGGAGCCCATAGTGGAAAAACGGATATCTTCAAACAGAAACTACACAGAAACATTCTGTGAAACTCCTTTCAGTTCTGTGCATTCAACTAATAGAGTTGAACAGTGCTTTTGATTGAGCAGTTCTGAAACACTCTTTCTGTAGAAACTGCAAGTGGACATTCAGAGCGCTGTGGGACCCATAGTGGAAAAAGGAATATGTTCAAACAAAAACAACAGAGAAGCATTCCGTGAAACTCCTTTTTGTTCTTTGCATTCAACTAACTGAGTTGAAGCTTACTTTTGATTGAGCAGTTCTGAAACACTCTTTCTGTAGAAACTGCAAGTGGACATGTGGAGCACTAAGGGGCCTATAGTGGAAAAAGGAATATCTTCAAATAAAAATTACACAGAAGCATTCTGCAAAACTTGTTTCTGTTCTGTGCATTCAACTAATAGAGTTGAACCGTACTTTTGATTGAGCACTTCTGAAACACTCTTTCTGTAGAAAATGCAAGTGGAAATTCACTGTGCTAAGGGGCATATAGTGGAAAAGGAATAAGTTCAGAAAAAACTACACAGAAGCATTCTGTGAATCTTCTTCCTGTTCTGTGCATTCAGCTAACAGAGTAGAAGTTTACTTTTCATTGAGCAGATCGGAAACACTCTTTCTGTAGAAACTGCAAGTGGACATACAGAGCGCTAAGGGGCCCATTGTGGAAAAGTAATATCTTCAACTAAAAACTACACTGAAGCATTCTGTGAAAGTTCTTTCTGTTCTGTGCATTAAACTAACAGAGTTGAAGCTTACTTGTGATTGAACAGTTCTGAAACACTGTTTCTGTAGAAACTGCAAGTGGACATTCGGAGCTCAAAGGGGCCTATAGTGGTAAAAGGAATATCTTCAAATAAAAACTACACAGAATCATTCTGTGAAACTTCTTTCTCTTCTCTAAATTCAACTAAAACAGTTGAACCTTACTTTTGATTGAGAAGTTCTGAAACACATTTTCTGTAGAAACTGAAAGTGGACATTCGGAGCACTAAGAGGCCTATAGTGGAAAAAGAATATCTTCAAATAAAAACTACACAGAAGCATTCTGTGGAACGCCTTTCTGTTCTGTGCATTGAACTAACAGAGTTGAACCTCACTTTTGATTGAGGAGTTCTGAAACACTCTTTCTGTAGAAACTGGAAGTTGAGATTCGGAGCGCTAAGGGAACTATAGTGGAAAAAGGAAAATCTTCACATAAAAACTACACAGAAGCATTCTGTGAAACTTCTTTCTGTTCTGTGCATTCAACTAACAGAGTTGAAACTTACTTTGATTGAGCAGTTCTGAAACCCTTTTCTGTAGAAACTGCAAGTGGACATTCGGAGGGAAAAGGGGCCTATGGTGGAAAAAGGAATATCTTCAAATAAAAACTACAAAAGAGCATTCTGTGAAACTTCATTCTGTTCTGTGCATTCAACTAATACAGATGAACCGTACTTTTGATTGAGCAGTTCTGAAACAGTCTTTCTGTAGAAACTGCAAGTGGACACTCAGAGCACTAAGGGGCCTATAGTGGAAAAAGGAATATGTTGAAACAAAAACTGCACTGAAGAATTCTGTGAAACTTCTTTCTGTTCTGTGCATTCAACTAACAGAGTTGAAGCTTACTTTTGATTGAGCAGATCTGAAACACTCTTTCTGTAGAAACTGCAATTGGACATACAGAGCGCTACGGGGCCTGTAGCGGAAAAAGGAATATCTTCAAATACAAACTACACAGAAGCACTCTGCAAAACTTCTTTCAGTTCTGTGCATTCAGCTAACAGAGTTGACTTTATTTTGATTGAGCAGTTCTTGAAAACCTTTTTCTGTAGAAACTGCAGGCGCACACACGGAGCGAAAAGGACCTATGGAGGAAAAAGAAATATCTTCAAATAAAAAGTACACAGAAGCATTCTGTGAAACTTCTTTCTGTTCTCTGCATTCCAACTAACAAATTGAACGTATTTTTTATTGAGCAGTTTTGAAAATCCCTTTCTGAAGAAACTGTAAGTGGACATTCGGAGCACTAAGGGGCATATAGTGGAAATAGTATATCTTCAATTAAAAAGTACACGGAAGCATTCTGTGAAGCTCCTTTCTGTTCTGAGCATTCAACTAACAGAGTTGAACCTCACTTTTGATTGAGGAGTTCTGAAACACTCTTTCTGAAGAAACTGGAAGTAGACATTCGGAGTTGCTAAGGGGGCCTGTAGTGCAAAGAGGAATATATTCACATAAAAACTACACAGAAGCATTCTGTGAAACTTCTTTCTGTTCTGTGCATTCAACTAACAGAGTTGAAACTTACTTTTGATTGAGCAGTTCTGAAACCCTTTTCTGTAGAAACTGCAAGTGGACATTCAGAGTGAAAAGGGCCTATGGTGGAAAAAGGAATATCTTCAAATACAAACTACAAAGAAGCATTCTGTGAAACTTTACTCTGCTCTGTGCATTCAACTAATAGAGTGAACCGTACTTTTGATGGAGCAGTTCTGAAACACTCTTTCTGTCGAAACTGCAAGTGGAAATTCAGAGCGCCAAGGGGCCTATGTGGAAAAAGGAATATGTTCAAACAAAAAACTACACAGAAGCATTCTCTGAACTTCTTTCTGTTCTGTCCATTCAACTAACAGGGTTGAAGCTTGCTGTTGATTGTGCAGTTCTAAACACTCTTTCTGTAGAAACTGCAAGTGGACATGTGAAGTGCTAAGGGGCCAATAGTGGAAAAAGGATTATCTTCAAATAAAAACTACACAGAAGCATTCTGTGAAACTTCTTTCTGTTCTGTCCATTCAACTAACAGAGTTGAACCTTACTTTTGATTGAGCTGTTCTGAAACAGTTTTTTTGTAGAAACTGCAAGTGAACATTAAGCAGCCAAAGGGGCCTATAGTAGAAAAAGCATTATCTTCAAAAAAAACTACACAGAAGCATTCTGTGAAACTTCTTTCTCTTCCGTGCATCAACTAACAGAGTTGAAGCTTACTGTTGATTGAGCAGTTTGAAACACTCTTTCTGGTAGCAACTTCAAGAGAATATACGGAGGGCTTAGGGCTATAGTGGAAAAAGAATTCTTCAAATACAAACTACAAAAGCATTCTGAAACTTTACTCTGCTCTGTGCATTCAACTAATAGAGTTGAACCGTACTTTTGATGGAGCAGTTCTGAAACACTCTTTCTGTCGAACTGCAAGTGGAAATTCAGAGCGCAAGGCCTATAGTGGAAAAAAGGAATATGCAACAAAAACTACACAGAAGCATTCTCTGAAACTTCTTTCTGTCTGTCCATTCAACTAACAGGGTTGAAGTTGCTGTTGATTGGCAGTTCTAAAACACTCTGTAGAAACTGCAAGTGACATGTGAAGTGCTAAGGGCCAATAGTGGAAAAGGATTATTCAATAAAACTACACAGAAGCATTCTGTGAAAATTCTTCTTTCTTCCATTCAACTAACAGAGTGAACCTACTTTGATGAGCTGTTCTGAAACAGTTTTTTTGTAGAACTGCAATGAACATAAGAGCACAAAGGGGCCTTAGTAGAAAAAGCATATCTTCAAAAAAAACTACACAAAGCATTCTGTGAAACTTCTTTCTTTCCGTGCATTCAACTAACAGAGTTGAAGCTTATGTTGATGAGCAGTCTGAACACTCTTTCTGTCAGAAACTTCAGAGAAAACGGAGGCTTAGGGGCCTATGTTGAAAAAGGAATATCTTAAATAAAAACTACTCAGTGATTCAGCGAATCTCTTTCGTTGCGTTCAACTAGCAGAAGAACCTACTTTTGATGAGCCGTTCTGAAACCTCTTTCTGTAGAAACTGCAAGTGGACATTGGTAGCGCTTAGGGGCCAAAGTGGAAAAAGGAATATATTCAAATAAATTCTACATAGAAAACATTCTGTGAAACTTCTTTCTGTCTGTGCATTCAACTAACAGGGTTGAACCTCACTTTTGATGAGCATTCTGAAACACTCTTTCTGTAGAAATTGCAAGTGGAAATTTTTGAGCGGCTAAGGGGCCAAGAGTGGAAAAAGGAATATCTTCAAACAAAAATTACACAGAATCCTTCTGTGAAACTTCTTTCTGTTCTGTGCACTCAAAAACAGAGATGAAACTTACTTTTGATTCAGCAGTTCTTAACACTCTTTCTGTAGAAACTGCAAGTGGACATTCGGAGCCCTAAGTGGCCTATAGTGAAAAGGAATATCTTCAATAAAAACTACAAGAAGCATTCTGCGAAACTTCTTACGTTTTGTGCATTCAACTAACAGAGTAACCTCACTTTAGATTGAGCACTTCTGAAACACTCTTCTGTATAAACTGCAAGTGGACATTATGAGCGCCAAGGGGCCCAATAGTGGAAAAAGGAATATCTTCAAATAAAAACTACACAGAAGCATTCTGTGAAACTTCTTTCTGTTATGTGCATCTTAACTAACAGATTTGAACCTCACTTTTGATTGAGGAGTTCTGAAACAATCTTTCTGAGGAAACTGGAAGTAGATATTCGGAGCGGCTAAGGGGCTTACAGTGGAAAAAGCAATGTATTCAAATATAAAAATACACAGAAGCATTCTGCGAACTCTTTCTGTTCCGTGCATTCAACTTACAGAGTTGAACCCTACTTTGATTGAGCATTCTGAAACACTTTTTCTGTAGAAAATGCAAGTGACCATTACGGGCACAAAGGGCCTGCAGTGGAAAAAAGCAATATCTTCAAATAAAAACTACACAGAAGCATTCTGTGAAACTGCTTTCTTCTGTGCATTCAACTAACAAGTTGAACCTTACTGTTGATTGAGCAGTTCTGAAACACTCTTTCTGTAGAAACTGCAAGAGGACATACAGAGCGCTAAGGGGCCTATAGTGGAAAAAGGAATATCTTCAAATAAAAACCACACAGAAGCATTCAGCGAAACTTCTTTCTGTTCTGTGCCTTCAACTAGCAGAGTTGAACCTTACTTTGATTGAGCAGTTCTCAAACACTTCTTTCTGTAGAAACTGCAGGTTGACATTCGGAGCGCTAAAAGGCCCAAAGTGGATAAAGGATATCTTCAAATAATAACTACACAGAAGCATTCTGTGAAACTTCTTTCTGATCTCTGCATTCAATTAACAAGGTTGAACATTACTGTTGAATGAGCAGTTCTGAAACAGTCTTTCTGTAGAAACTGCAATTGGGCTTTCGGAGCGCTAAGAGGCCTATAGTGGAAAAACGAATATCTCAAATAAAAACAACACAGAAGCATTCTGTGAAACTTCCATCTAATCTGAGCATTAAACTAACAGAGTTGAACGTTACTTTTGATTGAGCAGTTCTGAAACAATCTTTCCGTAGAAACTACAAGTGGACATTCGGAGCGCTATGAGGCCAATAGTGAAAAAGGAATATCTTCAAATTAAAACTACACAGAATCATTCTGTGAAACTTCTTTCTGATCTGTGAATTCAACTAACAGAGTTGAACCTCACTTGTGACTGAGCAGTTTTGAAACAATCTTCTGTAGAAAACAGCAAGTGGACATTCGGAGTGCTAAGAGGCATATAGTGGAAAAAGGAATATGTTCAAATAAAAACTACACAGAAACATTCTGTGAAACTTCTTTCTGGTTCTGTACATTCAACTAACACAGTTGAACCTTACATTTGATTCAGCAGTTCTGAACACTTGGAGAAACTTCAAGTGGACATTCAGTGTGCTAAGAGGCCTATGGTGGAAAAAAAATATCTTCAAATAAAAACAACACAGAAGCATTCTGCGAAACTTCTTTCTGATCTGTGCATTCAACTAACAGGGTTGAACCTTACTTTTGACTGAGCAGTGCTGAAACACTCTTTCTGTCGAAACTGCAAGTGCACATTTGGAGCGCTAAGAGGGCCTATGGTGGAAAAAGGAATATCTTCAAATATAAAGAGCACAAAGCGTCTTGTGAAATTCTTTCAGATCTGTGCATTCAACTAACAGGGTTTACCTTACTTTTGACTGAGCAGTCTGAAACAGTCTTTCAGTAGAAACTGCAAGTGACATTTGGAGCGCTGAGAGGCCTATATGGAAAAAGGAATATCTTCAAATAAAAACTACCCACGGAAGCATTTGTGAAACTACTTTCAGATGTGTTGCATTCAACTAACAGAGTTGAACCTTACTTTGATTGAGCAGTTCTGAAACACCCATCTGTAAAACCTGCAAGTGACGGTCGGAGCGCTAAGAGGCCTATAGTGGAAAAAGGAATACCTTCAAATAAATACTACACAGAAGCATTCTGTGAAACTTTTCTAATCTGTGCATTCAACTAACAGATTTGAACCTACTTTTGATGGCAGCTGAAACGCTCTGTCTGTAGAAACTTCTAGTGGAATTTCTGAGCGTTAAGAGGCCAATAGTAGAAAAAAGATTATCTTCAAATAAAAGTACACAGAAGCATTCTGTGAAAAGTCTTTCCGATTTGTGCATTCAACTAAGAGAGTTGAAGCTTACTTTTCATTGAGAAGTTTTTAAACACTCTTTCTGTAGAAACTGCAAGTGGACATTTGGAGCGCTAAGAGGCCTATAGTGGAAAAAGGAATATCTTCAAATAAAACTACACAGAAGCATTCTGTGAAACTTCTTTCTGATCAGTGCATTCAACTAACATAGTTCAACCTTACTTTTCATTCAGCAGTTCTGAAACACTCTTTCTGTAGAAATTGCAAGTGGATATCCAGAGCGCTAAGAGAAGTAGAGTGGAAAAAGGATATCTTCAAATAAAAACAACACAGAAGCATTCTGTGAAAATTCTTTCTGATTTGTGCATTCAACTAACAGTGTTGAACTTTACTTTTCATTGAGCAGTTCTGAAACACTCTGTCTGTGGAAACTGCAAGTGGACAGTAGGAGCGAAAAGAGGCCTATAGTGAAAAAGGAATATCTTCAAATAAAAACTCCACAGAAGCACTCTGTGAAGCTTCTTTCTGAACTGTGCATTCAACTAACAGAGTGGAACCTTCCTTTTGATTGAGCAGTTCCGAAACAGTCTTTTAGTAGAAACTGCAATTGGACATTTGGAGCGCTAAGAGCCTATGATGAAAAAAGTAAAATCTTCAAATAAAAACTACACAGAAGTATTCTGTGAAACTTCTTTCTGATCTGTGCATTCAACTAACAGAGTTGAACCTTACTTTTGATTGAGCAGTTCTGAAACACTCTTTCTGTAGAAACTACAAGTGGACATTCAGAGAGCTAAGAGGCCAATGGTGGAAAAAGGAATATCTTCAAATAAAAACAACAGAGAAGCAGCTGGCGAAACCTCTTTCTGAACTGTGCATTCAACTAACAGGTTGAAGCTTACTTTTGACTGAGCAGTTGTGAAACACTCTTTCTGTCGAAACTGCACGTGGACATTCAGAGCGCTATGAGGCCCATAGTGGAAAAAGGAATATCTTCAAATAAAAACTTAACAGTAACATTCTGTGAATCTCCTTTCTGATCTGTGCATTCAACTAACAGAGTTGAAACTTACTTTTGATTGAGGAGTTTTTAAACACTCTTTCCGTAGAAACTGCAAGTGTTTATTCGGAACGCTAAGTGGCCTATAGTGGAAAAAGGAATATCTTCAAATAAAAACTACACAGAAGCGTTCTGTGAAATTTCTTTCTGATTTGTCCATTCAACTAACAGAGTTAAACCTTACTTTTGATTGAGCAGTTCTGAAACACTCTTTCTGTAGAACCTATAAGTAGACATTCGGAGCGCTAAGATGCCCATAGTGGAAAAGGGAATATCTTGAAAAAAAACGACACGGAAGCATTCTGTGAAACGGCTTTCAGATCTGTGCATTCAACTTACAGAGTTGAACCTTACTTTTGATTCAGCTGTTCTGAAACACTCCTTCTGTAGAAACTGCAAGTGGACGTTCGGAGTGCTAAGAGTCCTAAAGTGGAAAAAGGAATATCTTCAAATAAAACCTACACAGATGCTTTCTGTGAAACATCTTTCTGATCTGTGCCTTCAACTAAGACAATTCAAACTTACTTTTGATTGAGCAGTTCTGAAAAACTATTTCGTAGAAACTGCAAGTGGACATTCAGAGCACTAAGAAGCCTGTAGTGGAAAAAGGAATATATTCAAATAAAAACTACACAGAAGCATTCTGTGAAACTCCTTTCTGATCTGTTCATTCAACTAACAGAGTTGAACCTTCCTTTTGATTGAGCAGTTCTGCAGCACTCTGTAGAAACTGCTAGTGGACATTCGGAGGGCTAAGAGGCCAAGAGTGGAAAAAAGAATATCCTCAAATAAAAACTGCACAGAAGCATTCTGTGAAACGTCTTTCGGATCTGTGCATTCAACTAAGAGAGTTGAGTCTTACTTTTGATTGAGGAGTTTTGAAACACTCTTTGTGTAGAAACTGTAAGTGGAGATTTGGAGCACTAAGCGCCCTATAGAGGAAAACGTATATATTCAAATAAAAACTACACAGAAGCATTCTGTGAAACTTCTTTCTGATCTGTGCATTCAACAAACAGAGATGAACATCAGTTTTTATTGTGCAGTTCTGAAACACTCCTTCTGTAGAAACTGCAAGTGGACATTAGGAGCCCTAAGAGGCCAAAAGTGGAAAAATGAATATCTTCAAATAAAAACGACACAGAAGCATTCTGTGAAACTTCTTTCTGATCTGTGCGTTCAGCTAACAGAGATGAACATGAGATTGTATTGTGCAGCTCTGAAACACTATTTCTGTGGAAACCGCAAGTGGACATTCGGAGCGCTAAGAGGCCTATGGTGGAGAAAGGAATATTTTCAAATAAAAACTACACAGAAGCATTCTGCGAAACTTCTTTCTGATCTGTGCATTCAACTAACAGGGCTGAACATTACCTTTGACTGAGCAATTCTGAAACACCTTTTCTGTCGAAACTGCAAGTGGACATTTGGAGTGCTAAGAGGCCTATAGTAGAAAAAGGAAAATGTTCAAATAAAAATTACACAGAAACACTCTGTGAAAATACTTTCTGATCTGTTAATTCCACTAGCAGAATTCAAACTTACTGTTGATTGAGCAGTTCTGAAACACTCTGCAGAAACTGCAATTGGAC
>NW_022097553.1:0-23188 GCF_006542625.1 Nomascus leucogenys
AATACAAGTGGACATTCAGGGCGCTAAGAGGACTGTAGAGGAAAAAGGAAAAAGTTCCATAAAAACTACACAGAAGCTATCTGTGAAACTTCTCTCTGTTCTGTGCATTCAACTAACGGAGTTGAACCTTACTTTTGATTGAGCAGCTCTGAAACACCCTTTCTGTAGAAAATGCAAGTGGACATTCAGGGCGCTAAGAGGCCTATAGCGGAAAAATGAATATGTTCAAATAAAAACTACACAGAAGCAATCTGTGAAACTTCTTACTGTTCTCTGCATTCAACAAACAGAGTTGAACTTTAGTTTATATTGAGCAGATATGAAACACTCTTTCTGCAGAATATGCAAGTTAACATTCATGGCGCTAAGAGGCCTATAGTTGAAAAAGGTATATGTTAAGATAAAAACTACAAAGAAGCTATCTGTGAAACTTCTTACAGTTCTGTGCATTCAACTAACAGAGTTCAAACCTTACTTTTGATTGAGCAGTTCTGAAACACTCTTTCTGTAGAAAATGCAAGTGGACATTCAGGGCGCTAAGAGGCCTATAGTGGAAAAAGGAATACCTTCAAATAAAAACTACACAGAAGCAATCTGTGAAACTTCTTACAGTTCTGTTCTTTAAACTATCACAGTTGTACCTTAATTTTGATTGAACAGTTCTGAAACACTCTTTCTGTAGAAAATGCAAGTGGACATTCATAGCGCTAAGAGGCCTATAGTGGAAAAGGGAATATCTTCAAACAAAAACTACAAAGAAGCAATCTGTGAAACTTCTTTCTGTTCTGTGCATTCAACTAACAGAGTTGAACCTTAGTTTTGATGGAGCAGTTCTGAAACACTCTTTCTGTAGAAAATACAAGTGGACATTCAGGGCGCTAAGAGGCCTATAGTGGAAAAAGGAATAAGTTCAAATAAAAAGTACACAGAATATATCTGTGAAACTTCTCTCTGTTCTGTGCATTCAACTAACAGAGTTGAACCTTAGTTTTGATTGAGCAGTTCTGAAACACTCTTTCTGTAGAAAATGCAAGTGGACATTCATGGCACTGAGAGGCCAATAGTAGAAAAAGGAATATCTTCAAACAAAAACTACACAGAAGAAATCTGTGAAACTTCCTTCTGTTCTGTGCATTCAACTAACAGATTGAACCTTACTTTTGATTGAGCCGTTCTGAAACACTCTTTCTGTAGAAAATGCAAGTGGACATTCATGGCGCAAAGAGGCCCATAGTAGAAAAAGGAATATCTTCAAACAAAAACTACACAGAAGCAATCTGTGAAACTTCATTCTGTTCTGTGCATTCATCTAACAGAGTTGAACCTTACTTTTGATTGAGCAGTTCTGAAAGACTCTTTCTGTAGAAAATGCAAGTGGACCTTCGGAGCGCTAAGAAGCCTATAGCGGAAAAAGGAATATCTTCAAATAAAAACTACACAGAAGCATTCTGTGAAACTTCTTTCTGTTCTGTGCATTCAACTAACAGAGTTTAACCTTACTTTTGACTGAGCATTTCTGAAACACTCTTTCTGTAGAAAATGCAATTGGACATTCAGGGCGCTAAGAGGCCTATAGTGGAAAAGGAATATTTTCAAATAAAAACTACACAGAAGCAATCTGTGAAACTTCTTACTGTTCTGTGCATTCAAGTAACAGAGTTGAACCTTAGTTTATATTGAGCAGTTATGAAACACTCTTTCTGCAGAAAATGCAAGTGAACATTCAGGGCGCTAAGAGGCCTATAGTTGAAAATGTATATGTTCAAATAAAAACTACAAAGAAGCTATCTGTGAAACTTCTTACAGTTCTGTGCATTCAACTGTCAGAGTTCAAACTTACTTTTGATTGAGCAGTTCTTAAACACCCTTTCTGTAGTAAATGCAAGTGGACATTCAGGGCGCTAAGAGGCCTCTAGTGGAAAAGGGAATATCTTCAAACAAAAACTACAAAGAAGCAATCGGTGAAACTTCTTTTTGTTCTGTGCATTCAACTAACATAGTTGAACGGTAGTTTTTATTGAGCAGTTCTGAAACACTCTTTCTGTAGAAAATACAAGTGGACATTCAGGGCGCTAATAGGCCATTAGTGGAAAAAGGAATAAGTTCAAATAAAAAGTACACAGAATATATCTGTGAAACTTCTCTCTGTTCTGTGCATTCAACTAACAGAGTTGAACCTTACTTTTGATTGAGCAGTTCTGAAACACTCTTTCTGTAGAAAATGCAAGTGGAAATTCATGGCACTGAGAGGCCCATAGTAGAAAAAGGAATATCTTCAAACAAAAACTACACAGAAGCAATCTGTGAAACTTCTTTCCATTCTGTGCATTCAACTAACAGAGTTGAACCTTACTTTTGATTGAGCAGTTCTGAAACACTCTTTCTGTAGAAAATGCAAGTGGACATTCATGGCGCAAAGAGGCCCATAGTAGAAAAAGGAATATTTTCAAACAAAAACTACACAGAAGCAATCTGTGAAACTTCTTTCTGTTCTGTGCATTCAACTAACAGAGTTGAACCTTACTTTTTATTGAGCAGTTCTGAAACACTCTTTCGGTAGAAAATGCAATTGGACATTCAGAGCGCTAAGAGGCCTATAGTGGAAAAGGTATACTTTCAAATAAAAACTGCACAGAAGAAATCTGTGAAACTTCTTACTGTTCTGTGCATTCAACTAACAGAGTTGAACCTTAGTTTTGATTGAGCAGTTCTGAAACACTCTTTCTGTAGAAAATACAAGTGGACATTCAGGGCGCTAAGAGGACTATAGTGGAAAAAGGAAAAAGTTCACATAAAAACCACACAGAATCTATCTGTGAAACTACTCTATGTTCTGTGCATTCAACTAACGGAGTTGAACCTTACTTTTGATTGAGAAGTTCTGAAACACTCTTTCTTTACAAAATGCAAGTGGACCTTCGGAGCTCTAAGAGGCCTATAGCGGAAAAAGTAATACCTTCAAATACAAATTCACAGAAGCATTCTGTGAAACTTCTTTCTGTTCTGTGCATTCAACTAACAGAGTTGAACCTTACTTTTGATTGAGCAGTTCTGAAACACTCTTTCTGTAGAAAATGCCATAGGACATTGAGGGCGCTAAGAGACCTATAGTGGAAAAGGAATATTTTCAAATAAAAACTGCACAGAAGAAATCTGTGAAACTTCTTACTGTTCTGTGCATTCAACTAACAGAGTTGAACCTCAGTTTTGATTGAGCAGTTCTCAAACACTCTTTCTGTAGAAAATACAAGTGGACATTCAGGGCGCTAAGAGGACTGTAGAGGAAAAAGGAAAAAGTTCCCATAAAAACTACACAGAACCTATCTGTGAAACTTCTCTCTGTTCTGTGCATTCAACTAACGGAGTTGAACCTTACTTTTGATTGAGCAGCTCTGAAACACCCTTTCTGTAGAAAATGCAAGTGGACATTCAGGGCGCTAAGAGGCCTATAGCGGAAAAATGAATATGTTCAAATAAAAACTACACAGAAGCAATCTGTGAAACTTCTTACTGTTCTCTGCATTCAACTAACAGAGTTGAACTTTAGTTTATATTGAGCAGATATGAAACACTCTTTCTGCAGAATATGCAAGTTAACATTCATGGCGCTAAGAGGCCTATAGTTGAAAAAGGTATATGTTAAGATAAAAACTACAAAGAAGCTATCTGTGAAACTTCTTACAATTCTGTGCATTCAACTAACAGAGTTCAACCTTACTTTTGATTGAGCAGTTCTGAAACACCCTTTCTGTAGAAAATGCAAGTGGACATTCAGGGCGCTAAGAGGCCTATGGTGGAAAAAGGAATACCTTCAAATAAAAACTACACAGAAGCAATCTGTGAAACTTCTTACAGTTCTGTTCTTTAAACTATCACAGTTGTACCTTAATTTTGATTGAACAGTTCTGAAACACTCTTTCTGTAGAAAATGCAAGTGGACATTCATAGCGCTAAGAGGCCTATAGTGGAAAAGGGAATATCTTCAAACAAAAACTACAAAGAAGCAATCTGTGAAACTTCTTTCTGTTCTGTGCATTCAACTAACAGAGTTGAACCTTAGTTTTGATGGAGCAGTTCTGAAACACTCTTTCTGTAGAAAATACAAGTGGACATTCAGGGCGCTAAGAGGCCTACAGTGGAAAAAGGAATAAGTTCAAATAAAAACTACACAGAAGATATCTGTGAATCTTCTCTCTGTTCTGTGCATTCAACTAACAGAGTTGAACCTTAGTTTTGATTGAGCAGTTCTGAAACACTCTTTATATAGAAAATGCAAGTGGACATTCATGGCGCTAAGAGGCCCATAGTAGAAAAAGGAATATCTTCAAACAAAAACTACACAGAAGCAATCTGTGAAACTTCTTTCTGTTCTGTGCATTCAACTAACAGAGTTGAACCTTACTTTTGATTGAGCAGCTCTGAAACACTCTTTCTGTAGAAAATGCAAGTGGACCTTCGGAGCGCTAAGAGGCCTATAGCGGAAAAAGTAATATCTTCAAATAAAAACTACACAGAAGCATTCTGTGAACTTCTTTCTGTTCTTTGCATTCATCTAACAGAGTTGAACCTTACTTTTGATTGAGCACTTCTGAAACACCCTTTCTATAGAAAATGCAATTGGACATTCAGGGAGCTAAGAGGCCATAGTGGAAAAAGGAATATTTTCAAATAAAAACTGCACAGAAGCAATCTGCTTAATTTCATACTGTTCTGTGCATTCAACTAACATAGTTGAACGGTAGTTTTTATTGGGCAGTTCTGAAACACTCTTTCTGTAGAAAATGCAAATGGACATTCAGGGCGCTGAGAGGCCTATAGTGGGAAAATGAATATCTTCAAATAAAAACCACACAGAAGCAATCTGTGAAACTTCTTACTGTTCTGTGCATTCAACTAACAGAGTTGAACCTTAGTTATTATTGAGCAGTTCTGAAACACTCTTTCTGTAGAAAATGCAAGTGAACATTCAGGGCGCTAAGAGGCCTATAGCGGAAAAATGAATATGTTCAAATAAAAACTACACAGAAGCAATCTGTGAAACTTCTTACTGTTCTGTGCATTCAAGTAACAGAGCTGAACCTTAGTTTATATTGAGCAGTTCTGAAACACTCTTTCTGCAGAAAATGCAAGTGGACAATCAGGGCGCTAAGAGGCCTATAGTTGAAAAAGGTATATGTTCAAATAAAAACTACAAAGAAGCTATCTGTGAAACTTCTTACAGTTCTGTGCATTCAACTAACAGAGTTCAACCTTACTTTTGATTGAGCAGTTCTGAAACACTCTTTCTGTAGAAAATGCAAGTGGACCTTCGGAGCGCTAAGAGGCCTGTAGCGGAAAAAGTAATATCTTCAAATAAAAACTACACAGAAGCATTCTGTGAAACTTTTCTGTTCTGTGCATTCAACTAACAGAGTTTATCCTTATGATTGAGCAGTTCTGAAACACTCTTTCTGTAGAAAATGCAATAGGACATTCAGGGCGCTAAGAGGCCAATAGTGGAAAGGGAATATTTTCAAATAAAAACCGCATAGAAGAAATCTGTGAAACTTCTTACTGTTCTCTGCATTCAACTAACAGAGTTGAACCTTAGTTTTGATTGAGCAGTTCTGAAACACTCTTTCTGTAGAAAATGCAAGTGGACATCCATGCGCTAAGAGGCGCATAGTAGAAAAAGGGATATCTTCAAACATAAGCTACACAGAAGCAATCTGTGAAACTTCTTTCTCTTCTGTGCATTCAACTAACAGAGTTGAACCTTACTTTTGATTGAGCAGTTCTGAAACACTCTTTCTGTAGAAAATGCAAGTGGACCTTCGGAGCGCTAAGAGGCCTATAGCGGAAATAGTAATATCTTCAAATAAAAACTACACAGAAGCATTCTGTGAAACTTCTTTCTGTTCTGTGCATTCAACTAACAGACTTTAACCTTACTTTTGATTGAGCAGTTCTGAAACACTCTTTCGGTAGAAAATGCAATTGGACATTCAGAGCGCTAAGAGGCCTATAGTGGAAAAGGTATACTTTCAAATAAAAACTGCACAGAAGAAATCTGTGAAACTTCTTACTGTTCTGTGCATTCAACTAACAGAGTTGAACCTTAGTTTTGATTGAGCAGTTCTGAAACACTCTTTCTGTAGAAAATACAAGTGGACATTCAGGGCGCTAAGAGGACTATAGTGGAAAAAGGAAAAAGTTCACATAAAAACCACACAGAATCTATCTGTGAAACTACTCTCTGTTCTGTGCATTCAACTAACGGAGTTGAACCTTACTTTTGATTGAGAAGTTCTGAAACACTCTTTCTTTACAAAATGCAAGTGGACCTTCGGAGCTCTAAGAGGCCTATAGCGGAAAAAGTAATACCTTCAAATACAAACTTCACAGAAGCATTCTGTGAAACTTCTTTCTGTTCTGTGCATTCAACTAACAGAGTTGAACCTTACTTTTGATTGAGCAGTTCTGAAACACCCTTTCTGTAGAAAATGCAAGTGGACATTCAGGGCGCTAAGAGGCCTATGGTGGAAAAAGGAATACCTTCAAATAAAAACTACACAGAAGCAATCTGTGAAACTTCTTACAGTTCTGTTCTTTAAACTATCACAGTTGTACCTTAATTTTGATTGAACAGTTCTGAAACACTCTTTCTGTAGAAAATGCAAGTGGACATTCATAGCGCTAAGAGGCCTATAGTGGAAAAGGGAATATCTTCAAACAAAAACTACAAAGAAGCAATCTGTGAAACTTCTTTCTGTTCTGTGCATTCAACTAACAGAGTTGAACCTTAGTTTTGATGGAGCAGTTCTGAAACACTCTTTCTGTAGAAAATACAAGTGGACATTCAGGGCGCTAAGAGGCCTATAGTGGAAAAAGGAATAAGTTCAAATAAAAACTACACAGAAGATATCTGTGAATCTTCTCTCTGTTCTGTGCATTCAACTAACAGAGTTGAACCTTAGTTTTGATTGAGCAGTTCTGAAACACTCTTTATATAGAAAATGCAAGTGGACATTCATGGCGCTAAGAGGCCCATAGTAGAAAAAGGAATATCTTCAAACAAAAACTACACAGAAGCAATCTGTGAAACTTCTTTCTGTTCTGTGCATTCAACTAACAGAGTTGAACCTTACTTTTGATTGAGCAGCTCTGAAAC
The DNA here is from genome assembly GCF_006542625.1 of Nomascus leucogenys. Taxonomy (NCBI): domain Eukaryota; kingdom Metazoa; phylum Chordata; class Mammalia; order Primates; family Hylobatidae; genus Nomascus; species Nomascus leucogenys. The sequence continues at coordinate 7,151 of NW_022097553.1, forward strand.
ACTCTTTCTGTAGAAAATGCAAGTGGACCTTCGGAGCGCTAAGAGGCCTATAGCGGAAAAAGTAATATCTTCAAATAAAACTACACAGAAGCATTCTGTGAAACTTCTTTCTGTTCTTTGCATTCATCTAACAGAGTTGAACCTTACTTTTGATTGAGCACTTCTGAAACACCCTTTCTATAGAAAATGCAATTGGACATTCAGGGAGCTAAGAGGCCTATAGTGGAAAAAGGAATATTTTCAAATAAAAACTACACAGAAGCAATCTGCTTAATTTCATACTGTTCTGTGCATTCAACTAACATAGTTGAACGGTAGTTTTTATTGGGCAGTTCTGAAACACTCTTTCTGTAGAAAATGCAAATGGACATTCAGGGCGCTAAGAGGCCTATAGTGGGAAAATGAATATCTTCAAATAAAAACCACACAGAAGCAATCTGTGAAACTTCTTACTGTTCTGTGCATTCAACTAACAGAGTTGAACCTTAGTTATTATTGAGCAGTTCTGAAACACTCTTTCTGAAGAAAATGCAAGTGAACATTCAGGGCGCTAAGAGGCCTATAGCGGAAAAATGAATATGTTCAAATAAAAACTACACAGAAGCAATCTGTGAAACTTCTTACTGTTCTGTGCATTCAAGTAACAGAGCTGAACCTTAGTTTATATTGAGCAGTTCTGAAACACTCTTTCTGAAGAAAATGCAAGTGAACATTCAGGGCGCTAAGAGGCCTATAGTTGAAAAAGGTATATGTTCAAATAAAAACTACAAAGAAGGTATCTGTGAAACTTCTTACAGTTCTGTGCATTCAACTAACAGAGTTCAACCTTACTTTTGATTGAGCAGTTCTGAAACACTCTTTCTGTAGAAAATGCAAGTGGACCTTCGGAGCGCTAAGAGGCCTATAGCGGAAAAAGTAATATCTTCAAATAAAAACTACACAGAAGCATTCTGTGAAACTTTTCTGTTCTGTGCATTCAACTAACAGAGTTTATCCTTATGATTGAGCAGTTCTGAAACACTCTTTCTGTAGAAAATGCAATAGGACATTCAGGGCGCTAAGAGGCCAATAGTGGAAAGGGAATATTTTCAAATAAAAACCGCATAGAAGAAATCTGTGAAACTTCTTACTGTTCTGTGCATTCAACTAACAGAGTTGAACCTTAGTTTTTATTGAGCAGTTCTGAAACACTCTTTCTGTAGAAAATGCAAGTGGACATCCATGGCGCTAAGAGGCGCATAGTAGAAAAAGGGATATCTTCAAACATAAGCTACACAGAAGCAATCTGTGAAACTTCTTTCTCTTCTGTGCATTCAACTAACAGAGTTGAACCTTACTTTTGATTGAGCAGTTCTGAAACACTCTTTCTGTAGAAAATGCAAGTGGACCTTCGGAGCGCTAAGAGGCCTATAGCGGAAAAAGTAATATCTTCAAATAAAAACTACACAGAAGCATTCTGTGAAACTTCTTTCTGTTCTGTGCATTCAACTAACAGACTTTAACCTTACTTTTGATTGAGCAGTTCTGAAACACTCTTTCGGTAGAAAATGCAATTGGACATTCAGAGCGCTAAGAGGCCTATAGTGGAAAAGGTATACTTTCAAATAAAAACTGCACAGAAGAAATCTGTGAAACTTCTTACTGTTCTGTGCATTCAACTAACAGAGTTGAACCTTAGTTTTGATTGAGCAGTTCTGAAACACTCTTTCTGTAGAAAATACAAGTGGACATTCAGGGCGCTAAGAGGACTATAGTGGAAAAAGGAAAAAGTTCACATAAAAACCACACAGAATCTATCTGTGAAACTACTCTCTGTTCTGTGCATTCAACTAACGGAGTTGAACCTTACTTTTGATTGAGAAGTTCTGAAACACTCTTTCTTTACAAAATGCAAGTGGACCTTCGGAGCTCTAAGAGGCCTATAGCGGAAAAAGTAATACCTTCAAATACAAACTTCACAGAAGCATTCTGTGAAACTTCTTTCTGTTCTGTGCATTCAACTAACAGAGTTGAACCTTACTTTTGATTGAGCAGTTCTGAAACACTCTTTCTGTAGAAAATGCCATAGGACATTGAGGGCGCTAAGAGACCTATAGTGGAAAAGGAATATTTTCAAATAAAAACTGCACAGAAGAAATCTGTGAAACTTCTTACTGTTCTGTGCATTCAACTAACAGAGTTGAACCTCAGTTTTGATTGAGCAGTTCTCAAACACTCTTTCTGTAGAAAATACAAGTGGACATTCAGGGCGCTAAGAGGACTGTAGAGGAAAAAGGAAAAAGTTCCCATAAAAACTACACAGAAGCTATCTGTGAAACTTCTCTCTGTTCTGTGCATTCAACTAACGGAGTTGAACCTTACTTTTGATTGAGCAGCTCTGAAACACCCTTTCTGTAGAAAATGCAAGTGGACATTCAGGGCGCTAAGAGGCCTATAGCGGAAAAATGAATATGTTCAAATAAAAACTACACAGAAGCAATCTGTGAAACTTCTTACTGTTCTCTGCATTCAACTAACAGAGTTGAACTTTAGTTTATATTGAGCAGATATGAAACACTCTTTCTGCAGAATATGCAAGTTAACATTCATGGCGCTAAGAGGCCTATAGTTGAAAAAGGTATATGTTAAGATAAAAACTACAAAGAAGCTATCTGTGAAACTTCTTACAGTTCTGTGCATTCAACTAACAGAGTTCAACCTTACTTTTGATTGAGCAGTTCTGAAACACCCTTTCTGTAGAAAATGCAAGTGGACATTCAGGGCGCTAAGAGGCCTATAGTGGAAAAAGGAATATCTTCAAATAAAAACTACACAGAAGCAATCTGTGAAACTTCTTACAGTTCTGTTCTTTAAACTATCACAGTTGTACCTTAATTTTGATTGAACAGTTCTGAAACACTCTTTCTGTAGAAAATGCAAGTGGACATTCATAGCGCTAAGAGGCCTATAGTGGAAAAGGGAATATCTTCAAACAAAAACTACAAAGAAGCAATCTGTGAAACTTCTTTCTGTTCTGTGCATTCAACTAACAGAGTTGAACCTTAGTTTTGATGGAGCAGTTCTGAAACACTCTTTCTGTAGAAAATACAAGTGGACATTCAGGGCGCTAAGAGGCCTATAGTGGAAAAAGGAATAAGTTCAAATAAAAAGTACACAGAATATATCTGTGAAACTTCTTTCTGTTCTGTGCATTCAACTAACAGAGTTGAACCTTAGTTTTGATTGAGCAGTTCTGAAACACTCTTTCTGTAGAAAATGCAAGTGGACATTCATGGCACTGAGAGGCCAATAGTAGAAAAAGGAATATCTTCAAACAAAAACTACACAGAAGAAATCTGTGAAACTTCCTTCTGTTCTGTGCATTCAACTAACAGATTGAACCTTACTTTTGATTGAGCCGTTCTGAAACACTCTTTCTGTAGAAAATGCAAGTGGACATTCATGGCGCAAAGAGGCCCATAGTAGAAAAAGGAATATCTTCAAACAAAAACTACACAGAAGCAATCTGTGAAACTTCATTCTGTTCTGTGCATTCATCTAACAGAGTTGAACCTTACTTTTGATTGAGCAGTTCTGAAAGACTCTTTCTGTAGAAAATGCAAGTGGACCTTCGGAGCGCTAAGAAGCCTATAGCGGAAAAAGGAATATCTTCAAATAAAAACTACACAGAAGCATTCTGTGAAACTTCTTTCTGTTCTGTGCATTCAACTAACAGAGTTGAACCTTACTTTTTATTGAGCAGTTCTGAAACACTCTTTCTGTAGAAAATGCAATTGGACATTCAGAGCGCTAAGAGGCCTATAGTGGAAAAGGTATACTTTCAAATAAAAACTGCACAGAAGAAATCTGTGAAACTTCTTACTGTTCTGTGCATTCAACTAACAGAGTTGAACCTTAGTTTTGATTGAGCAGTTCTGAAACACTCTTTCTGTAGAAAATACAAGTGGACATTCAGGGCGCTAATAGGCCATTAGTGGAAAAAGGAATAAGTTCAAATAAAAAGTACACAGAATATATCTGTGAAACTTCTCTCTGTTCTGTGCATTCAACTAACAGAGTTGAACCTTACTTTTGATTGAGCAGTTCTGAAACACTCTTTCTGTAGAAAATGCAAGTGGAAATTCATGGCACTGAGAGGCCCATAGTAGAAAAAGGAATATCTTCAAACAAAAACTACACAGAAGCAATCTGTGAAACTTCTTTCCATTCTGTGCATTCAACTAACAGAGTTGAACCTTACTTTTGATTGAGCAGTTCTGAAACACTCTTTCTGTAGAAAATGCAAGTGGACATTCATGCGCAAAGAGGCCATAGTAGAAAAAGGAATATTTTCAAACAAAAACTACACAGAAGCAATCTGTGAAACTTCTTTCTGTTCTGTGCATTCAACTAACAGAGTTGAACCTTACTTTTTATTGAGCAGTTCTGAAACACTCTTTCGGTAGAAAATGCAATTGGACATTCAGAGCGCTAAGAGGCCTATAGTGGAAAAGGTATACTTTCAAATAAAAACTGCACAGAAGAAATCTGTGAAACTTCTTACTGTTCTGTGCATTCAACTAACAGAGTTGAACCTTAGTTTTGATTGAGCAGTTCTGAAACACTCTTTCTGTAGAAAATACAAGTGGACATTCAGGGCGCTAAGAGGACTATAGTGGAAAAAGGAAAAAGTTCACATAAAAACCACACAGAATCTATCTGTGAAACTACTCTCTGTTCTGTGCATTCAACTAACGGAGTTGAACCTTACTTTTGATTGAGAAGTTCTGAAACACTCTTTCTTTACAAAATGCAAGTGGACCTTCGGAGCTCTAAGAGGCCTATAGCGGAAAAAGTAATACCTTCAAATACAAACTTCACAGAAGCATTCTGTGAAACTTCTTTCTGTTCTGTGCATTCAACTAACAGAGTTGAACCTTACTTTTGATTGAGCAGTTCTGAAACACTCTTTCTGTAGAAAATGCCATAGGACATTGAGGGCGCTAAGAGACCTATAGTGGAAAAGGAATATTTTCAAATAAAAACTGCACAGAAGAAATCTGTGAAACTTCTTACTGTTCTGTGCATTCAACTAACAGAGTTGAACCTCAGTTTTGATTGAGCAGTTCTCAAACACTCTTTCTGTAGAAAATACAAGTGGACATTCAGGGCGCTAAGAGGACTGTAGAGGAAAAAGGAAAAAGTTCCCATAAAAACTACACAGAACCTATCTGTGAAACTTCTCTCTGTTCTGTGCATTCAACTAACGGAGTTGAACCTTACTTTTGATTGAGCAGCTCTGAAACACCCTTTCTGTAGAAAATGCAAGTGGACATTCAGGGCGCTAAGAGGCCTATAGCGGAAAAATGAATATGTTCAAATAAAAACTACACAGAAGCAATCTGTGAAACTTCTTACTGTTCTCTGCATTCAACTAACAGAGTTGAACTTTAGTTTATATTGAGCAGATATGAAACACTCTTTCTGCAGAATATGCAAGTTAACATTCATGGCGCTAAGAGGCCTATAGTTGAAAAAGGTATATGTTAAGATAAAAACTACAAAGAAGCTATCTGTGAAACTTCTTACAGTTCTGTGCATTCAACTAACAGAGTTCAACCTTACTTTTGATTGAGCAGTTCTGAAACACCCTTTCTGTAGAAAATGCAAGTGGACATTCAGGGCGCTAAGAGGCCTATGGTGGAAAAAGGAATACCTTCAAATAAAAACTACACAGAAGCAATCTGTGAAACTTCTTACAGTTCTGTTCTTTAAACTATCACAGTTGTACCTTAATTTTGATTGAACAGTTCTGAAACACTCTTTCTGTAGAAAATGCAAGTGGACATTCATAGCGCTAAGAGGCCTATAGTGGAAAAGGGAATATCTTCAAACAAAAACTACAAAGAAGCAATCTGTGAAACTTCTTTCTGTTCTGTGCATTCAACTAACAGAGTTGAACCTTAGTTTTGATGGAGCAGTTCTGAAACACTCTTTCTGTAGAAAATACAAGTGGACATTCAGGGCGCTAAGAGGCCTATAGTGGAAAAAGGAATAAGTTCAAATAAAAACTACACAGAAGATATCTGTGAATCTTCTCTCTGTTCTGTGCATTCAACTAACAGAGTTGAACCTTAGTTTTGATTGAGCAGTTCTGAAACACTCTTTCTGTAGAAAATACAAGTGGACATTCAGGGCGCTAAGAGGACTGTAGAGGAAAAAGGAAAAAGTTCCCATAAAAACTACACAGAACCTATCTGTGAAACTTCTCTCTGTTCTGTGCATTCAACTAACGGAGTTGAACCTTACTTTTGATTGAGCAGCTCTGAAACACCCTTTCTGTAGAAAATGCAAGTGGACATTCAGGGCGCTAAGAGGCCTATAGCGGAAAAATGAATATGTTCAAATAAAAACTACACAGAAGCAATCTGTGAAACTTCTTACTGTTCTGTGCATTCAAGTAACAGAGTTGAACCTTAGTTTATATTGAGCAGTTCTGAAACACTCTTTCTGCAGAAAATGCAAGTGAACATTCAGGGCGCTAAGAGGCCTATAGTTGAAAAAGGTATATGTTCAAATAAAAACTACAAAGAAGGTATCTGTGAAACTTCTTACAGTTCTGTGCATTCAACTAACAGAGTTCAACCTTACTTTTGATTGAGCAGTTCTGAAACACTCTTTCTGTAGAAAATGCAAGTGGACCTTCGGAGCGCTAAGAGGCCTATAGCGGAAAAAGTAATATCTTCAAATAAAAACTACACAGAAGCATTCTGTGAAACTTTTCTGTTCTGTGCATTCAACTAACAGAGTTTATCCTTATGATTGAGCAGTTCTGAAACACTCTTTCTGTAGAAAATGCAATAGGACATTCAGGGCGCTAAGAGGCCAATAGTGGAAAGGGAATATTTCAAATAAAAACCGCATAGAAGAAATCTGTGAAACTTCTTACTGTTCTCTGCATTCAACTAACAGAGTTGAACCTTAGTTTTGATTGAGCAGTTCTGAAACACTCTTTCTGTAGAAAATGCAAGTGGACATTCATGGCGCTAAGAGGCCAATAGTAGAAAAAGGATATCTTCAAACATAAGCTACACAGAAGCAATCTGTGAAACTTCTTTCTCTTCTGTGCATTCAACTAACAGAGTTGAACCTTACTTTTGATTGAGCAGTTCTGAAACACTCTTTCTGTAGAAAATGCAAGTGGACCTTCGGAGCGCTAAGAGGCCTATAGCGGAAAAAGTAATATCTTCAAATAAAAACTACACAGAAGCATTCTGTGAAACTTCTTTCTGTTCTGTGCATTCAACTAACAGACTTTAACCTTACTTTTGATTGAGCAGTTCTGAAACACTCTTTCGGTAGAAAATGCAATTGGACATTCAGAGCGCTAAGAGGCCTATAGTGGAAAAGGTATACTTTCAAATAAAAACTGCACAGAAGAAATCTGTGAAACTTCTTACTGTTCTGTGCATTCAACTAACAGAGTTGAACCTTAGTTTTGATTGAGCAGTTCTGAAACACTCTTTCTGTAGAAAATACAAGTGGACATTCAGGGCGCTAAGAGGACTATAGTGGAAAAAGGAAAAGTTCACATAAAAACACACAGAATCTATCTGTGAAACTACTCTCTGTTCTGTGCATTCAACTAACAGAGTTGAACCTTACTTTTGATTGAGAAGTTCTGAAACACTCTTTCTTTACAAAATGCAAGTGGACCTTCGGAGCTCTAAGAGGCCTATAGCGGAAAAAGTAATACCTTCAAATACAAACTTCACAGAAGCATTCTGTGAAACTTCTTTCTGTTCTGTGCATTCAACTAACAGAGTTGAACCTTACTTTTGATTGAGCAGTTCTGAAACACTCTTTCTGTAGAAAATGCATAGGACATTCAGGGCGCTAAGAGACCTATAGTGGAAAAGGAATATTTTCAAATAAAAACTGCACAGAAGAAATCTGTGAAACTTCTTATTCTGTGCATTCAACTAACAGAGTTGAACCTTACTTTTGATTGAGCAGTTCTGAAACACTCTTTCTGTAGAAAATGCAAGTGGACATTCATGCGCAAGAGGCCATAGTAGAAAAGGAAATTCAAAAAAAACTACACAGAAGCAATCTGTGAAACTTCTTTCTGTTCTGTGCATTCAACTAACAGAGTTGAACCTTACTTTTATTGAGCAGTTCTGAAACACTCTTTCTGTAGAAAATGCAATTGGACATTCAGAGCGCTAAGAGGCTATAGTGGAAAAGGAATACTTTCAAATAAAAACTGCACAGAAGAAATCTGTGAAACTTCTTACTGTTCTGTGCATTCAACTAACAGAGTTGAACCTTAGTTTTGATTGAGCAGTTCTGAAACACTCTTTCTGTAGAAAATACAAGTGGACATTCAGGGCGCTAAGAGGACTATAGTGGAAAAAGGAAAAAGTTCACATAAAAACCACACAGAATCTATCTGTGAAACTTCTCTCTGTTCTGTGCATTCAACTAACGGAGTTGAACCTTACTTTTGATTGAGAAGTTCTGAAACACTCTTTCTTTACAAAATGCAAGTGGACCTTCGGAGCTCTAAGAGGCCTATAGCGGAAAAAGTAATACCTTCAAATACAAACTTCACAGAAGCATTCTGTGAAACTTCTTTCTGTTCTGTGCATTCAACTAACAGAGTTGAACCTTACTTTTGATTGAGCAGTTCTGAAACACTCTTTCTGTAGAAAATGCCATAGGACATTAGGGCGCTAAGAGACCTATAGTGGAAAAGGAATATTTTCAAATAAAAACTGCACAGAAGAAATCTGTGAAACTTCTTACTGTTCTGTGCATTCAACTAACAGAGTTGAACCTCAGTTTTGATTGAGCAGTTCTCAAACACTCTTTCTGTAGAAAATACAAGTGGACATTCAGGGCGCTAAGAGGACTGTAGAGGAAAAAGGAAAAAGTTCCCATAAAAACTACACAGAAGCTATCTGTGAAACTTCTCTCTGTTCTGTGCATTCAACTAACGGAGTTGAACCTTACTTTTGATTGAGCAGTTCTGAAACACCCTTTCTGTAGAAAATGCAAGTGGACATTCAGGGCGCTAAGAGGCCTATAGCGGAAAAATGAATATGTTCAAATAAAAACTACACAGAAGCAATCTGTGAAACTTCTTACTGTTCTCTGCATTCAACTAACAGAGTTGAACTTTAGTTTATATTGAGCAGATATGAAACACTCTTTCTGCAGAATATGCAAGTTAACATTCATGGCGCTAAGAGGCCTATAGTTGAAAAAGGTATATGTTAAGATAAAAACTACAAAGAAGCTATCTGTGAAACTTCTTACAGTTCTGTGCATTCAACTAACAGAGTTCAACCTTACTTTTGATTGAGCAGTTCTGAAACACCCTTTCTGTAGAAAATGCAAGTGGACATTCAGGGCGCTAAGAGGCCTATGGTGGAAAAAGGAATACCTTCAAATAAAAACTACACAGAAGCAATCTGTGAAACTTCTTACAGTTCTGTTCTTTAAACTATCACAGTTGTACCTTAATTTTGATTGAACAGTTCTGAAACACTCTTTCTGTAGAAAATGCAAGTGGACATTCATCGCGCTAAGAGGCCTATAGTGGAAAAGGGAATATCTTCAAACAAAAACTACAAAGAAGCAATCTGTGAAACTTCTTTCTGTTCTGTGCATTCAACTAACAGAGTTGAACCTTAGTTTTGATTGAGCAGTTCTGAAACACTCTTTCTGTAGAAAATACAAGTGGACATTCAGGGCGCTAAGAGGCCTATAGTGGAAAAAGGAATAAGTTCAAATAAAAACTACACAGAAGATATCTGTGAATCTTCTCTCTGTTCTGTGCATTCAACTAACAGAGTTGAACCTTAGTTTTGATTGAGCAGTTCTGAAACACTCTTTATATAGAAAATGCAAGTGGACATTCATGGCGCTAAGAGGCCCATAGTAGAAAAAGGAATATCTTCAAACAAAAACTACACAGAAGCAATCTGTGAAACTTCTTTCTGTTCTGTGCATTCAACTAACAGAGTTGAACCTTACTTTTGATTGAGCAGCTCTGAAACACTCTTTCTGTAGAAAATGCAAGTGGACCTTCGGAGCGCTAAGAGGCCTATAGCGGAAAAAGTAATATCTTCAAATAAAAACTACACAGAAGCATTCTGTGAAACTTCTTTCTGTTCTTTGCATTCATCTAACAGAGTTGAACCTTACTTTTGATTGAGCACTTCTGAAACACCCTTTCTATAGAAAATGCAATTGGACATTCAGGGAGCTAAGAGGCCTATAGTGGAAAAAGGAATATTTTCAAATAAAAACTGCACAGAAGCAATCTGCTTAATTTCATACTGTTCTGTGCATTCAACTAACATAGTTGAACGGTAGTTTTTATTGGGCAGTTCTGAAACACTCTTTCTGTAGAAAATGCAAATGGACATTCAGGGCGCTGAGAGGCCTATAGTGGGAAAATGAATATCTTCAAATAAAAACCACACAGAAGCAATCTGTGAAACTTCTTACTGTTCTGTGCATTCAACTAACAGAGTTGAACCTTAGTTATTATTGAGCAGTTCTGAAACACTCTTTCTGAAGAAAATGCAAGTGAACATTCAGGGCGCTAAGAGGCCTATAGCGGAAAAATGAATATGTTCAAATAAAAACTACACAGAAGCAATCTGTGAAACTTCTTACTGTTCTGTGCATTCAAGTAACAGAGCTGAACCTTAGTTTATATTGAGCAGTTCTGAAACACTCTTTCTGCAGAAAATGCAAGTGAACATTCAGGGCGCTAAGAGGCCTATAGTTGAAAAAGGTATATGTTCAAATAAAAACTACAAAGAAGGTATCTGTGAAACTTCTTACAGTTCTGTGCATTCAACTAACAGAGTTCAACCTTACTTTTGATTGAGCAGTTCTGAAACACTCTTTCTGTAGAAAATGCAAGTGGACCTTCGGAGCGCTAAGAGGCCTATAGCGGAAAAAGTAATATCTTCAAATAAAAACTACACAGAAGCATTCTGTGAAACTTTTCTGTTCTGTGCATTCAACTAACAGAGTTTATCCTTATGATTGAGCAGTTCTGAAACACTCTTTCTGTAGAAAATGCAATAGGACATTCAGGGCGCTAAGAGGCCAATAGTGGAAAGGGAATATTTTCAAATAAAAACCGCATAGAAGAAATCTGTGAAACTTCTTACTGTTCTCTGCATTCAACTAACAGAGTTGAACCTTAGTTTTGATTGAGCAGTTCTGAAACACTCTTTCTGTAGAAAATGCAAGTGGACATCCATGGCGCTAAGAGGCGCATAGTAGAAAAAGGGATATCTTCAAACATAAGCTACACAGAAGCAATCTGTGAAACTTCTTTCTCTTCTGTGCATTCAACTAACAGAGTTGAACCTTACTTTTGATTGAGCAGTTCTGAAACACTCTTTCTGTAGAAAATGCAAGTGGACCTTCGGAGCGCTAAGAGGCCTATAGCGGAAAAAGTAATATCTTCAAATAAAAACTACACAGAAGCATTCTGTGAAACTTCTTTCTGTTCTGTGCATTCAACTAACAGACTTTAACCTTACTTTTGATTGAGCAGTTCTGAAACACTCTTTCGGTAGAAAATGCAATTGGACATTCAGAGCGCTAAGAGGCCTATAGTGGAAAAGGTATACTTTCAAATAAAAACTGCACAGAAGAAATCTGTGAAACTTCTTACTGTTCTGTGCATTCAACTAACAGAGTTGAACCTTAGTTTTGATTGAGCAGTTCTGAAACACTCTTTCTGTAGAAAATACAAGTGGACATTCAGGGCGCTAAGAGGACTATAGTGGAAAAAGGAAAAAGTTCACATAAAAACCACACAGAATCTATCTGTGAAACTACTCTCTGTTCTGTGCATTCAACTAACGGAGTTGAACCTTACTTTTGATTGAGAAGTTCTGAAACACTCTTTCTTTACAAAATGCAAGTGGACCTTCGGAGCTCTAAGAGGCCTATAGCGGAAAAAGTAATACCTTCAAATACAAACTTCACAGAAGCATTCTGTGAAACTTCTTTCTGTTCTGTGCATTCAACTAACAGAGTTGAACCTTACTTTTGATTGAGCAGTTCTGAAACACTCTTTCTGTAGAAAATGCCATAGGACATTCAGGGCGCTAAGAGACCTATAGTGGAAAAGGAATATTTTCAAATAAAAACTGCACAGAAGAAATCTGTGAAACTTCTTACTGTTCTGTGCATTCAACTAACAGAGTTGAACCTCAGTTTTGATTGAGCAGTTCTCAAACACTCTTTCTGTAGAAAATACAAGTGGACATTCAGGGCGCTAAGAGGACTGTAGAGGAAAAAGGAAAAAGTTCCCATAAAAACTACACAGAAGCTATCTGTGAAACTTCTCTCTGTTCTGTGCATTCAACTAACGGAGTTGAACCTTACTTTTGATTGAGCAGCTCTGAAACACCCTTTCTGTAGAAAATGCAAGTGGACATTCAGGGCGCTAAGAGGCCTATAGCGGAAAAATGAATATGTTCAAATAAAAACTACACAGAAGCAATCTGTGAAACTTCTTACTGTTCTCTGCATTCAACTAACAGAGTTGAACTTTAGTTTATATTGAGCAGATATGAAACACTCTTTCTGCAGAATATGCAAGTTAACATTCATGGCGCTAAGAGGCCTATAGTTGAAAAAGGTATATGTTAAGATAAAAACTACAAAGAAGCTATCTGTGAAACTTCTTACAGTTCTGTGCATTCAACTAACAGAGTTCAACCTTACTTTTGATTGAGCAGTTCTGAAACACCCTTTCTGTAGAAAATGCAAGTGGACATTCAGGGCGCTAAGAGGCCTATGGTGGAAAAAGGAATACCTTCAAATAAAAACTACACAGAAGCAATCTGTGAAACTTCTTACAGTTCTGTTCTTTAAACTATCACAGTTGTACCTTAATTTTGATTGAACAGTTCTGAAACACTCTTTCTGTAGAAAATGCAAGTGGACATTCATAGCGCTAAGAGGCCTATAGTGGAAAAGGGAATATCTTCAAACAAAAACTACAAAGAAGCAATCTGTGAAACTTCTTTCTGTTCTGTGCATTCAACTAACAGAGTTGAACCTTAGTTTTGATGGAGCAGTTCTGAAACACTCTTTCTGTAGAAAATACAAGTGGACATTCAGGGCGCTAAGAGGCCTATAGTGGAAAAAGGAATAAGTTCAAATAAAAACTACACAGAAGATATCTGTGAATCTTCTCTCTGTTCTGTGCATTCAACTAACAGAGTTGAACCTTAGTTTTGATTGAGCAGTTCTGAAACACTCTTTATATAGAAAATGCAAGTGGACATTCATGGCGCTAAGAGGCCCATAGTAGAAAAAGGAATATCTTCAAACAAAAACTACACAGAAGCAATCTGTGAAACTTCTTTCTGTTCTGTGCATTCAACTAACAGAGTTGAACCTTACTTTTGATTGAGCAGCTCTGAAACACTCTTTCTGTAGAAAATGCAAGTGGACCTTCGGAGCGCTAAGAGGCCTATAGCGGAAAAAGTAATATCTTCAAATAAAAACTACACAGAAGCATTCTGTGAAACTTCTTTCTGTTCTGTGCATTCAACTAACAGAGTTTATCCTTACTTATGATTGAGCAGTTCTGAAACACTCTTTCTGTAGAAAATTGAATAGGACATTCAGGGCGCTAAGAGGCCTATAGTGGAAAGGGAATATTTTCAAATAAAAACCGCATAGAAGAAATCTATGAAACTTCTTACTGTTCTCTGCATTCAACTAACAGAGTTGAACCTTAGTTTATATTGAGCAGATATGAAACACTCTTTTTGCAGAATATGCAAGTTAACATTCAGGGCGCTAAGAGGCCTATAGTTGAAAAAGGTATATGTTAAGATAAAAACTACAAAGAAGCTATCTGGGAAACATCTTACAGTTCTGTGCATTGAACTAACAGAGTTCAACCTTACTTTTGATTGAGCAGTTCTGAAACACTCTTTCTGTAGAAAATGCAAGTGGACATTCAGGGCGCTAAGAGGCCTATGGTGGAAAAAGGAATATCTTCAAATAAAAACTACACAGAAGCAATCTGAGAATCTTCTTACAGTTCTGTTCTTTAAACTATCACATTTGAACCTTAATTTTGATTGAACAGTTCTGAAACACTCTTTCTGTAGAAAATGCAAGTGGACATTCATGGCGCTAAGAGGCCTATAGTGGAAAAGGGAATATCTTCAAACAAAAACTACAAAGAAGCAATCTGTGAAACTTCTTTCTGTTCTGTGCATTCAACTAACAGAGTTGAACCTTAGTTTTGATTGAGCAGTTCTGAAACACTCTTTCTGTAGAAAATACAAGTGGACATTCAGGGCGCTAAGAGGCCTATAGTGGAAAAAGGAATAAGTTCAAATAAAAAGTACACAGAATATATCTGTGAAACTTCTCTCTGTTCTGTGCATTCAACTAACAGAGTTGAACCTTAGTTTTGATTGAGCAGTTCTGAAACACTCTTTCTGTAGAAAATGCAAGTGGACATTCATGGCACTGAGAGGCCAATAGTAGAAAAAGGAATATCTTCAAACAAAAACTACACAGAAGAAATCTGTGAAACTTCCTTCTGTTCTGTGCATTCAACTAACAGAGTTGAACCTTACTTTTGATTGAGCCGTTCTGAAACACTCTTTCTGTAGAAAATGCAAGTGGACATTCATGGCGCAAAGAGGCCCATAGTAGAAAAAGGAATATCTTCAAACAAAAACTACACAGAAGCAATCTGTGAAACTTCATTCTGTTCTGTGCATTCATCTAACAGAGTTGAACCTTACTTTTGATTGAGCAGTTCTGAAAGACTCTTTCTGTAGAAAATGCAAGTGGACCTTCGGAGCGCTAAGAAGCCTATAGCGGAAAAAGGAATATCTTCAAATAAAAACTACACAGAAGCATTCTGTGAAACTTCTTTCTGTTCTGTGCATTCAACTAACAGAGTTGAACCTTACTTTTGACTGAGCATTCTGAAACACTCTTTCTGTAGAAAATGCAATTGGACATTCAGGGCGCTAAGAGGCCTATATGGAAAAGGAATTTTTCAAATAAAAACTGCACAGAAGAATCTGTGAAACTTTTACTGTTCTGTGCATTCAACTAACAGAGTTGAACCTCAGCTTTCATTGAGCAGTTCAGAAACACTCCTTCAGTAGAAAATACAAGTGGACATTCAGGGCGCTAAGAGGACTATAGTGGAAAAGGAAAAAGTTCTCATAAAAACTACACAGAAGCTATATGTGAAACTTCTCTCTGTTCTGTGCATTCAACTAACGGAGTTGAACCTTACTTTGATTGAGAAGTTCTGAAACACTCTTTCTATAGAAAATGCAAGTGGACTTTCGGAGCGCTAAGAGGCCTATAGCGGAAAAAGTAATACCTTCAAATACAAACTACACAGAAGATTCTGTGAAACTTCTTTCTGTTCTTGCATTCATCTAACAGAGTTGAACCTTACTTTTGATTGAGCACTTCTGAAACACCCTTTCTATAGAAAATGCAATTGGACATTCAGGAGCTAAGAGGCCTATAGTGGAAAAAGGAATATTTTCAAATAAAAACGCACAGAAGCAATCTGCTTAATTTCATACTGTTCTGTGCATTCAACTAACATAGTTGAACGTAGTTTTATTGGGCATTCTGAAACACTCTTTCTGTAGAAAATGCAAATGGACATTCAGGCGCTGAGAGGCCTATAGTGGGAAAATGAATATCTTCAAATAAAAACCACACAGAAGCAATCTGTGAAACTTCTTACTGTTCTGTGCATTCAACTAACAGAGTTTGAACCTTAGTTATTATTGAGCAGTTCTGAAACACTCTTTCTGTAGAAAATGCAAGTGAACATTCAGGGCGCTAAGAGGCCTATAGCGAAAAATGAATATGTTCAAATAAAAACTACACAGAAGCAATCTTGAAACTTCTTACTGTTCTGTGCATTCAAGTAACAGAGCTGAACCTTACTTTATATTGAGCAGTTCTGAAACACTCTTTCTGCAGAAAATGCAAGTGAACATTCAGGGC